>NC_082664.1:43966969-44270000 GCF_025265405.1 Mesoplodon densirostris
TGCCATCCTACATATTTCTTTTGCCTGAGCTCTTGCCTCCTTTCCTGACATGCCACATACTGGTGCTTGTTTTCCTCTACTGGATTTGCAATTTTGAGAATTCCTTTTGTAACTGATGGCACTGAAGAACCAACATGCATGTTGTCCGATTCTTTAAACCAACATGGGCCAGCCCTGGGCAGTTTTAGAAGAATAATTTGGTTTTTAAGATTAAATAAAATTATCATATTCAAAAGGAAAACTATCTGATGCAGAAGTGGTAAAACTCCAACCTTTTGTAACAAGGCTTTGAGTAATTTCTACAGGCTTGCCCCACCTCATTTCATACCCTAGAGAGCAGAACAAGTGCCTGTTCACCATCCCACAGAGGCCTTCCTGCCCAGGGCTGCCGAGTTCCTCTCTCTGCTAATGATAGACACTCTAATGTACCAAACAACAGCAGAGCAAGCAGTGCCAAGGCAATTGATCACCGAGTACATAGGACAGAGACAACTGATGTCACCTTTGGGGTTTTTATAGTTTTGATATTTAAGATACTATAACCAAAAATTGTACTTCGCTTATGTAGAAAATTTGAAAATACAGATAAATTGAAAGAAAAATTAAAACATTTGTAATTCTACTCCACAGAGATAACACTTAGTGTATGATTTTCCAGAATTTTTCTATTTTTTTAAGAACAATGAATTATACTAAACCTACTGTTCTTATAAATCTAATATATTGGCCATAATATTCACCTTTGCTGTTATTGCAGTAGTTGTATGGTCCATCTCATATGATTACATCATAATTTATTTAACCAAATTCTCTGTTGTTAGATTTTGAGTTGCTCATATAAATACTTTATTGACCATTCTTTTTTTTTTTTTTTTTTTGCGGTACACGGGCCTCTCACTGTTGTGGCCTCTCCCTCCGCGGAGCACAGGCTCCGGACGCGCAGGCTCAGCAGCCATGCCTCACGAGCCCAGCCGCTCCGCAGCATGTGGGATCCTCCCGGACCGGGGCACGAACCCATGTCCCCTGCATCGGCAGGCGGACTCTCAGTCACTGCGCCACCGGAGAAGCCCTATTGACCATTCTTGAATACAAATCTTCACATACTTGTTATTTACTTAAGATAAATTCCTGCAAGTGAAATTGCCAGATCCAAGGGTATATAAGTTTTTAAGGCTTTTGATACATATTTTCAAAATGTCTTCCAGAAAATTTAAATCAATTTACCCTTTTACCAACAGTGATTCAAAGTATCTTTTTTTTTTTTTAAACTTACTTATTTCATTTATTTTTGGCTGTGTTGGGTCTTTGTTGCTGTGCATGGGCTTTCCCTAGTTGTGGTGAGTGGGGGCTACTCTTCCTTGCAGTACGTGGGCTTCTCATTGCAGTGGCTTCTCTTGTTGTGGAGCACAGGCTCTAGGCACGAGGAGTCAGCAGTTGTGGTGCATGGGTTCTAGAGCGCAGGCTTAGTAGTTGTGGCGCAGAGGCTTAGTGCTCCGCCGCATGTGGGATCTTCCCAGACCAGGAGTTGAACCCATGTTCCCTGCATTGGCAGACGGATTCTTAACCATTGCGCCACCAGGGAAGTCCCAAAGTATCTTTTCTTTTTTTAATCAAAATCTTACATATCCCAGAGTCACATATAAATGCTCTTCGGTAGCCTGCATCGTTGCTTTGCTCCATTAACATCAGTAACCACAATTAGACAGTAAAAATGAGTTCTTGTGATAAATAAATTGATGAAATATTCTGCCATTTTTCAAAGTGGGTGGATGTGGAGTCCAACACACACTGCCACATCACACTTTCCCCCAGGGTCTGTCCAGTCCCAGCACAGTCATGGAAGGGGGCTCCAAGCAGGGCCAGCCTGTCTGTGATCACTCGTCTCAGGATAGTGGACTTTTGTGGGTCAAGGTGAGTTACAGTCAAAGGCACCATTCTGTGTTCAGAGGTCCTGTGAGCCAAGTTTATAGCAAGGGCCAGCCCAGGTTCATGGGAGTACCATGGAAGTTAGTAGATTCCTTCAGAGGCTATTTCAGACTCTTAGGAAAACACACCTTCCCTCACCCCTCAGAGGTCCTCTGAGCCAGAGGAAATTAGCTCTGGTTGATGTCCCCAGAACCCTACAGGGCCAGAGCAGCCCATCCCCATTTTGCTGTCAAGGCCTTTCCTCATCAGCAGACATTACTGACTTTACACTAGATGGAGCTGATTCCCCTGATGGTGTATAAAGTAGCGATAACAGTTAAGAAGAGTCCCCATGCAAGCATACCTTCCTTAATAATTAAACTTCAAACTCCATTTTTGGGTGACAAAAAACTTACCTAATATTTCCATAGTGAATTACAGATTATATAACTTGTCCTTATTCATTCATTCATTCATAAAATAATTATTCCATGCAACAGAGGATGTTATTAAGAGTATGGCCCTGGAATCAAACTGCTTGAGTTCAAATCCCAGATTCAGCTCTTATTGTGTGATCTTACAGAAGTTATTTTTTGTACCTCAGTTTTCTCATGTGTAAAATGGAGATAGTATGTTACAGGATTTCCATGATGATTAGGTGATATATTTGTTTAATTTACTTACTTAGAACTTACTTATATAAAACAATATCTGGGACCCAAAGGCTCAATGAATGCAGGATATTATCATTCCTTCTATGTACTCAGGCACTGGTTGGAAACTGGAGAAACAAAGACGCACATCCCTTGGCTTCCAAAGGCTCCTAATCTATAGAGGAGAATGTGTAAACAAATCATAAGGCAGTGTGCTGAGTGCGATATTGATATTGAAGAAGGTACAATAGCATCATGAAGATGGAAATATTTAACTTGGCCTGAGGATGCTGGAGAAAGCTTAAATATTCAGTTTTCTGGGAGTCTGAATCTTCAGGGTAAGTTAGAATTTGTCAAGCAGAAAAGGACAGGGAAAGCACTGGAGGCAGCAAATCGTACACGTAAACTCACAGAGAGAAGCAATGCAGGAGAGAATATCACAAAAGTCAGATGGGCTGTAGCGCAGGTTGGTAATGCGAGTGAGTGGAGCAGAGGCAGGGAAACATTAGAGATCAGTTCATGAAGTCCACCATATTTCATTCTACGAGTTCTAACTTTATCCTGTAAAGCCCCCCCTTTCTCTCAACCTCAAGCCCTAGGAGGATATGCCAAACGGTACTTCCAGCCTTAGAAGCATAGTTTACTCGACAACAGGTATGACAACTCACACCATTATTTTCCTATTAAAATAAGCTCAGATATTGCGGAGTCAACTGTAAAATTTGCACAACTCTTCAAGGGATTTTAATGAAATTTAGAACTTATAGTGGAATGCTTAGGACAGGACCTCTAAGGCCCCCAAAAGCAAACAAGGCAATTATGTTCCTCTGCCAGTCAGGCCCACCAGAGGAAAAAGGGGAAAAGACAGCTTGTCTGTGAAAAGGAGAAGAAATTTGTGCCATGTCTCATTCAAACACAGCGTCGCACAAGTATTAGGGAACCATGGAAGGATTTGAAGGAGGGAAGAGTTATAAGTAGATTTATCTTGAGAAGGATCACTCTGGCTTCAGTGTACCTCTAAAGTAGTAGTAGGGGCCAAATCCAAAGCTGAGACCGAGGAGCTGTGAGAACAAAGAAGAGAAACGGAAACCTCTCCCAGCAGCCTCAGAAGCAGCGGATTAAAGCTCCACAATCAACTTGATGTACCCTGCATCTGTGGAATACAGGAATAGACAACAAACCATCCCAAATTGAGGAGCCAGGAGTCAGTGCTGTGCCTCTGAGGTGGGAGAGCCAACTTCAGGACACTGGTCCACAAGAGACCTCCCAGCTCCACACAATATCAAACGGTGAAAATCTTCCAGAGATCTCCATCTCAACAGCAGCACCCAGCTTCACTCAACGACCAGCAAGCTATAGTGCTGGACACCCTATGCCAAACAACTAGCAAGACAGGAACACAACGCCACCCATTAGCAGAGAGGTGGCCTAAAATCATAAAAAGTCTGCAGACACCCCAAAACACACCACCAGACGTGGACCTGCCCACCAGAAAGACAAGATCCAGCCTCATCCACCAGAACACAGGCACTAGTCCCCTCCACCAGGAAGCCTACACAACCCACTAAACCAACCTTAGCCACTGGGGACAGACACCAAAAACAACGGGAACTACGAACCTGCAGCCTGCAAAAAGGAGACCCCAAACACAGTAACATAAGCAAAATGAGAAGACAGAAAAACACACAGCAGGAGAAGGAGCAAGATAAAAACCCACCAGACCTAACAAATGAAGAGGTAATAGGCAGTCTACCTGAAAAAGAATTCAGAATAATCACAGTAAATATGATCCAAAATCTTGGAAATAGAATAGACAAAATGCAAGAAACAGTTAACAAGGACCTAGAAGAACTAAAGATGAATCAAGCATCGATTAAAAACACAATACATGAAATAAAAAATACTCTAGATGGGATCAATAGCAGAATAACTGAGGCAGAAGAACGGATAAGTGAGGTGGAAGATAAAATAGTGGAAATAACTGCTGCACAGCAAAATAAAGAAAAAAGAATGAAAAGAACAGAGGACAGTCTCAGAGACCTCTGGGACAACATTAAACGCACCAACATTCGAATTATAGGGGTTCCAGAAGAAGAAGAGAAAAAGAAAGGGACTGAGAAAATATTTGAAGAGATTATAGTTGAAAACTTTCCTAATATGGGAAAGGAAATAGTTAATCAAGTCCAGGAGGCACAGAGAGTCCCATACAGAATAAATCCAAGGAGAAACACACCAAGACACATATTAATCAAACTGTCAAAAATTAAACACAAAGAAATCATATTAAAAGCAGCAAGGCAAAAACAACAAATAACACACAAGGGAATCCCCATCAGGATAACAGCTGATCTCTCAGCAGAAACTCTACAAGCCAGAAGGGAGTGGCAGGACATAATTAAAGTGATGAAGGAGAAAAACCTGCAACCAAGATTACTCTACCCAGCAAGGATCTCATTCAGATTTGATGGAGAAATTAAAACGTTTACAGACAAGCAAAAGCTGAGAGAGTTCAGCACCACCAAACCAGCTTTACAACAAATGCTAAAGGAACTTCTCTAGGCAAGAAACACAACAGAAGGAAAAGAACTACAATAACGAACCCAAAACAATTAAGAAAATGGGAATAGGAACATACATATCAATAATTACCTTAAATGTACATGGACTAAATGCTCCCACCAAAAGACACAGACTGGCAGAATGGATACAAAAACAAGACCCATATATATGCTGTCTACAAGAGACCCACTTCAGACCTAGAGACACATACAGACTGAAAGTAAGGGGATGGAAAAAGATATTCCATGCAAATGGAAACCAAAAGAAAGCTGGAGTAGCAATTCTCATATCAGACAAAATAGACTTTAAAATAAAGACTACTAGAAGAGACAAAGAAGGACACTACATAATGATCAAGGGATCAATCCAAGAAGAAGATATAACAATTGTAAATATTTATGCACCAAACATAGGAGCACCTCAATACATAAGGGAATTATTAACAGCCATAAAAGGAGAAATCGACAGTAACACAATCATAGTAGGGGACTTTAACACCCCACTTTCACCAATGGACAGGTCATCCAAAATGAAAATAAATAAGGAAACACAAGCTTTAAATGATACATTAAACAAGATGGACTTAATTGATATTTACAGGACATTTCATCCAAAAACAACAGAATACACATTTTTCTCAAGTGCTCATGGAACATTCTCCAGGATAGATCATATCTTGGGTCACAAATCAAGCCTTGGTAAATTTAAGAAAATTGAAATTGTATCAAGTATCTTTTCTGACCACAATGCTATGAGACTAGATATCAATTACAGGAAAAGAGCTGTAAAACATACAAACACATGGAGGCTAAACAATACACTACTTAATAACGAAGTGATCACTGAAGAAATCAAAGAGGAAATTAAAAAATACCTAGAAACAAATGACAATGGAGACACGACGACCCAAAACCTATGGGATGCAGCAAAAGCAGTTCTAAGAGGGAAGTTTATGGCAATACAATCCCACCTTAGGAAACAGGAAACATCTCGAATAAACAACCTAACCTTGCACCTAAAGCAATTAGAGAAAGAAGAACAAAAACATCCCAAAGTTAGCAGAAGGAAATAAATCATAAAAATCAGATCAGAAATAAATGAAAAAGAAATGAAGGAAACGATAGCAAAGATCAATAAAACTAAAAGCTGATTCTTTGAGAAGATAAACAAAATGGATAAACCATTAGCCAGACTCATCAAGAAAAAAAGGGAGAACACTCAAATCAATAGAATTAGAAATGAAAAAGGAGAAGTAACAACTGACACAGCAGAAATACAAAAGATCATGAGAGATTACTATAAGCAACTCTATGCCAATAAAATGGACAATCTGGAAGAAATGGACAAATTCTTAGAAAGGCACAACCTGCCAAGACTGAATCAGGAAGAAATAGAAAATATGAACAGACCAATCACAAGCACTGAAATTGAAACTGTGATCAAAAATCTTCCAACAAACAAAAGCCCAGGACCAGATGGCTTCACAGGCAAATTCTATCAAGCATTTAGAGAAGAGCTAACACCTATCCTTCTCAAACTCTTCCAAAATATAGCAGAGGGAGGAACACTCCCAAACTCATTCTACGAGGCCACCATCACCTTGATACCAAAACCAGGCAAGGATGTCACAAAGAAAGAAAACTACAGGCCAATATCACTGATGAACATAGATGCAAAAATCCTCAACAAAATACTAGCAAACAGAATCCAACAGCACATTAAAAGGATCATACACCATGATCAAGTGGGGTTTATTCCAGGAATGCAAGGATTCTTCAATATACGCAAATCAATCAACGTGATACACCATATTAACAAACTGAAGGAGAAAAACCATATGATCATGTCAATAGATGCAGAGAAAGCTTTTGACAAAATTCAACACCCATTTATGATAAAACCCCTGCAGAAAGTAGGCATAGAGGGAACTTTCCTCAACATAATAAAGGCCATATATGACAAACCCACAGCCAGCATCGTCCTCAATGGTGAAAAATTGAAACCATTTCCACTAAGATCAGGAACAAGACAAGGTTGCCCACTCTCACCACTCTTATTCAACATAGTTTTGGAAGTTTTAGCCACAGCAATCAGAGAAGAAAAGGAAATAAAAGGAATCCAAATGGGAAAAGAAGAAGTAAAGCTGTCACTGTTTGCAGATGACATGATACTATACATAGAGAAGCCTAAAGATGCTACCAGAAAACTACTAGAGCTAATCAATGAATTTGGTAAAGTTGCAGGATACAAAATTAATGCACAGAAATCTCTGGCATTCCTATATACTAATGATGAAAAATCTGAAAGTGAAATCAAGGAAACACTCCCATTTACCATTGCAACAAAAAGAATAAAATATCTAGGAATAAACCTACCTAAGGAGACAAAAGACCTGTATGCAGAAAATTATAAGACACTGATGAAAGAAATTAAAGATGATACAAATAGATGGAGAGATGTACCATGTTCTTGGATTGGAAGAATCAACATTGTGAAAATGACTCTACTACCCAAAGCGATCTACAGATTCAATGCAATCCCTATCAAACTACCAATGGCATTTTTCACAGAACTAGAACAAAAAATTTCACAATTTGTATGGAAACACAAAAGACCCCGAATAGCCAAAGCAATCTTGAGAACGAAAAATGGAGCTGGAGGAATCAGGCTCCCTGACTTCAGACTATTCTACAAGGCTACAGTAATCAAGACAGTATGGTACTGGCACAAAAACAGAAAGATAGATCAATGGAACAGGATAGAAAGCCCAGAGATAAACCCACGGACATATGGTCACCTTATCTTTCATAAAGGAGGCAGGAATGTACAGTGGAGAAAGGCCAGTCTCTTCAATAAGTGGTGCTGGGAAAACTGGACAGGGACATGTAAAAGTATGAGATTAGATCACTCCCTAACACCATACACAAAAATTAGCTCAAAATGGATTAAAGACCTAAATGTAAGGCCAGACACTATCAAACTCCTAGAGGAAAACATAGGCAGAACACTCTATGACATAAATCACAGCAAGATCCCTTTTGACCCACCTCCTAGAGAAATGGAAATAAAGACAAAAATAAACACATGGGACCTAATGAAACTTAAAAGCTTTTGCACAGCAAAGGAAACCATAAACAAGACCAAAAGACAACCCTCAGAATGGGAGAAAATATTTGCAAATGAAGCAACTGACAAAGGATTAATCTCCAAAATTTATAAGCAGCTCATGCAGCTCAATAACAAAAAAACAAACAACCCAATCCAAAAATGGGCAGAAGACCTAAATAGACATTTCTCCACAGAAGATATACAGACTGCCAACAAACACATGAAAGGATGCTCAACATCTTTACTCATTAGAGAAATGCAAATCAAAACTACAATGAGATATCATCTCACACCAGTCAGAATGGCCATCATCAAAAAATCTAGAAACAATAAATGCTGGAGAGGGTGTGGAAAAAAGGGAACACTCTTGCACTGCTGGTGGGAATGTGAATTGGTACAGCCACTATGGAGAACGGTATGGAGGTTCCTTAAAAAACTACAAATAGAACTACCATATGACCCAGCAATCCCACTACTGGGCATATACCCTGAGAAAACCATAATTCAAAAAGAGACATGTACCAAAATGTTCATTGCAGCTCTATTCACAATAGCCCGGAGATGGAAACAACCTAAGTGTCCATCATCGGATGAATGGATAAAGAAGATGTGGCACATATATACAATGGAATATTACTCAGCCATAAAAAGAAATGAAATTGAGCTATTTGTAATGAGGTGGATAGACCTAGAGTCTGTCATACAGAGTGAAGTAAGTAAGAAAGAGAAAGACAAATACTGTATGCTGACACATATATATGGAATTTAAGAAAAAAAAATGTCATCAAGAACATAGGAGTAAGACAGGAATAAAGACACAGACCTACTAGAGCATGGAATTGAGGATATGGGGAGGGGGAAGGGTAAGCTGTGACAAAATGAAAGAGCGGCATGGACATATATACACTACCAAACGTAAGGTAGATAGCTAGTGGGAAGCAGCCGCATAGCACAGGGAGATCAGCTCGGTGCTTTGTGACTGCCTGGAGGGGTGGGATAGGGAGGGTGGGAGGGAGACGCAAAAGGGAGGGGATATGGGAACATATGTATATGTATAACTGATTAAATTTGTAAAATAAAAAAAAATTAAAAAAAAAATAAAGTAGTAGTAGTAGTAATAGGAGCAGTAGTAGTAGAAGTAGTAGTAACGACAGAGGCAGAAAGGCCAGTAAGGAGGCTATTTTCATAACTTGAACCTAAAATATTAGGCCCCCCTTTTTGTTATTTTCAAATACTCTGTACTTCTCTTGTATACTATTTCTTTTAAAAGAAAGGTACTTTATTCAGTCTCCTCAATAAACTATAAACCCCTTGAAAGAATAAACTATATGTTATTCACTGCTACATCCAGATACCTAGTACTATACCTGGCATATTCCAGCTACTCAATAAATGGTTGCTAAACCAATGAAGAAACAAATGAAATTGCTACAGAATTAATTTAATAGGCCTAATATATATTCTCTGGAATAGGCTAAAAAAGATATGTCTAGCTACTTTGATGATTTGAAGTTCCTTTCTATTCCTAGAATTTAAATTCATAAAAATGATACTTGTTGAGTTCACCCCAAGTTTATTAATATTATTTGTTGGTTCTAAATGTATTATCCTTTTTAGAGATGAGGGGCTGAGAAGCTCAGAGAGAGGTTAAGTACCTTGCCAGGGTTATATAGTCCGTAAGGGAGAAAGACCTTGAACCTGGGCCTAGCTAGCCCAAACCCATTCTCTTACCCACTGTGCTAGGATTCAGGCTGGAAAGGCCAACGAAGGAAAGCTTTGCAGAAGTCAGGACATTTAACCTGGTTCCTAACAGGAAGGTACATTTCCACACACTTGAGATAAAGGGTAGGAAATTCCAATTCCAGAAGGAAAACACGAGCAGAATCCATTGTCCAAAGAATTCTTAGTACCCTGGGAGAAGACTGAATAAACCAGCATGGCTTAGATACACAGAACTTGGAGAGAAAAGAAAGTTAAAGTGGGAAATCCAATTAGAAAAGTGACATAGAGCCAGATGTTGTCAGGCTAGTGCAGTCCAGGAGAGAAGTGAGCCCCTGCAGGTTTCTAAGCAGAGAGACGGCACAGCCTGAGCTGAATGATTTGCTTGAGGCTTGGGCTTTAAAGGTAGCCTTAGGAAAGCCAACTCCATTGCTCATCAGTTTCCATACCTTTAAAAAAGCAGCATATATAATTCAGGTTCACTCATCAGCTTGTTAGGAAAGTAGTCTGGTTAATTATCACAACTTTACTGAAAACTAAGAGTGATCCAAAACAATAGCACTCATACTTATGACAGATTTTCCTTTCTCAACTTCAAATTCATCAGTGGATTTAAAAAACAAAACTGCTCTCTGCTGGCTTTCTCTGCTTCTGGCTTTTATGAATCTCATATTTACTTAAGGCCACGTCTTCTGCTAGTTCATGAAATCATACCCTGGATGGATGCATCATTGGTCCCCTCAATAGAAGACTAGAAAAAGATGCATCTGGACTTTTGGTTTCTATCCGACATTAGATTAATCTTGGCTCAGGATTCACAATTTGTTGTGGATCTTGGTGGGAAAGTTGGAAGCCTGCTTCTGGTTCTCTAGGTCTTATGGAGTCAAGTGACATTTGATGGGGAGGTGTGGGGAGATATTTGCCTCCTTCCACCTTACTCCTCTCCCCCTTCTCCTTATGTTAGACATTCATAAAGTTTGCCTGGAAGGAGACTGCAAGCCCAAAATATCACGCATTTGAGTGAGGTCTGGAACACAGAACTGCAGGGCAGGCAAACAACAACCACCCCCAGCCCAGCCCTGAGGATTTCAACATTCACATTCCCATGTCCACACATATATGATACAGTGATGTCCTAAACATCAAATGTAAGCTGTGGAAACAATAAGGAAAACACTCCTTGTGTATTCTAAAACATGCTAATTGAAACCAGACTTTGAATCCTCATTTCTTCTAAATCCAGGTGAAAATTCCTTAACCTTAGAAAGAAATGAATGTGAGCAAAGTGTTTTTCTTAGACTTGGAAAATATCGCTCAGAATCAGCTACATCTTGCCTGTTTGAATCCCCACATCCACAGATTTTCTTTCCCTCTTTCACAGTTTCTACATCCCTCACTGCACTGACTGCCCTGCCCCATTCCTACTCCCAGCTGTATGACCTGCAGGAACACACGAGGGTTATTTCCTCAGTGAGCTGGGCTTTTGATAATAGTAAACTGTTTAGGTTGGAGCTGTGGCCTGACTTTGTCAAAAGCCATATGGTGCTGAGACAAAACTGGGGAGAAGAGACACAGCCAAGATCTGCAAGATCTGTGACTAACCAAAGCTGTGAGTTTAATGAGGAAAGAAGAGATTAAGGGAGTTCTGGCTTTTTGGCAAAAGCCCCAGTTGAACACAGGAATGCCCAGAGGCAAAAGAAACTCAACCTACAATAAATTAATAAAACAGCCTATTGATTCCAGCTTTGTTGTCAACACAGTAGACTGAAGCCACTTCTCAACTTCCAGGACATAAGTGCTCTCAGGCCTCCCAATTTTACACTTAGGCATACACCCAGACTCCAGGGATCACATAGGATGAATTGCTCTCCGGGTGTCTCTTTCTCAGTGGTGTACTAAACTTGAAGCATTTATAGCAACGTTCCCTTTCTTTTGTGAAAGAATTTTATACACTCTTCCTAAGAGAGTGACCACTGTTTCAGTAGGTTAGTCAATATAAATTATATTATGAACAAAAAGAGCTATATAGCTTTCACTGGAAATAAATAGCAAAGGAAAATATTCTCTATTTTCCCTTAAAATTTTCCCATAAATGAAAAAGTAAAATATTATCTTCCACAAGTTAACATCCACAAAAGTCATTCATCCTCCTTGATCCAACCATCACACAGAATCCAAATATGCTTATTCAAATGGAATTGCTATTCAAAGGTTTCTGACATGGAGCTAGTCTTGTACTGTAACTTCAGAATATTCTATTTCTATCTTTTAAAAAATACTTTAATGACTTTGAAAGACAGAGAAAGTGAGAAAAACTAGTTGTACTTAAAAATAAGTTGATTGCATTTATATCAAGGCAAAGCAAATAGAGCCCTAATAGTTTTGAATGCCCCTAAATAAATCACTGCACTGCAAAGAATTAGAAATGGATAATTGCATATTGGGTAAATTTATTATATGGGTTGTTACATGTATAATAAAGTCAGGAAGCATGAATTGGCCTCCTACTTTGGTAAGCGTAGGGAGTTAAAAATAATTTACAGCAAATATGCCAATCTAAGACTCAAAGCAGTGGTAATACCAGCTAACACAGAGGGAGAGGGAGAGGAAAAGAGTGATCGCATAAGTACTTCTGAACAAGAGATCTAAACACCTGAGTGGGAATGTAGGCACTCCAGAAACAGCAGGAGAAAGGGGGACTGTGAAAGTTTAGGCGGGCTAAGTGTTCCTTTTTCCCTCCGATTCCCTCAGCTATCTGGAAGGTATGCATGGTCAGCAGCAGATGGGCACTCTGAAGGAGATACTGGATAAAGCTGACAACCGAAGCAGGATGACAAAGGGAAGGAACAAAGAAGGGCAGAGTGGCCCAGGAAGAAGCCAAGCAGAATAGGCTAGTTGGTAGATTTTGTTTCCCATTGAGGCTTCAGTAGAAGATAAGAAAAGCCAAGCCATGTCAGTAAAGGGAAGACAGCAGGAAGGCCTTTTGGGGGAGATCTGTGGTGTAGGTCTACTCAACATTGATGAGAGAAGCTCCCCAGAAAGAGATAGTGAGGTAGGAACTCTGGTTATTAATGGAATCAGGATGAACTCAAGGGGTGTCATTTGTAATCATGTAAATTCCAGGAAATAGAAGAGTTTCAAATCATCAACATAACTAGGTTATTTAAAGCCTATTTCAGAGAAAAAGACTGAGTTTACAAAAATAATTTTTGTGGCAATTCTGTTTAGCAGGCCAAGGCTAAAGATCTCATTCTTCAAAACTGATAATGAAAATAAGCAATCGGTGCTCAGGTAAAAGGACATTGTGAACTTTTAACAGTTGTGGGGAAAGAAACAACACATTTGAAATGTATATATGGAGAATACACATGAGAAAAAAGTATTGCAAGAGGGGTGGGATTAAATCCTCATGATGTACTTTTCAATTAGAAGTGGGAAAAGTATGATGAGACAGCTAAAGGCATGATAGAAGGATGAATGGAAGATGGATGCATGGATGGATGGGTAAGTAGGTCAACTGATTAATGGATAAATCCAAAAGATAAAGCAATGTGCAGAAAAATCTATTTAGGTATATTAAGAGACTAAGTCCTAGTTCTGCATCCTGTTAAAATTGAACTTTATACAATCTTTGTAAGGACAAAACTAAAACATATTTATGCAAACAGTCCAATTCACGTCAAAATGAGATGAGGCCTACACAGCTGGGCCACTTAAAGTGAATGAACAACAGAGCCAGCAACATCTGCCAAGATGAATTTAGAGAAGGCTCCAGAGGCTGTAAAAGGAGAAGGCAGAGAAGAGGCTTCCAGAAGAAAATGAGAAAAATAGAGGAGGTGAATTTAGGGTTTAGGAACGAGAGTAGAGGTATCAGAGAGTGAAACAGGTAGAATAATAAGAAACAAATAAATGCAAGGGAAAAAACTAGCAGGAATTACAGAGTTCAGGAAACAAAAATGAGATGCAAGAATACGTATTGTAGAAGTGAGGATTTTTTTTTTAGTTTTTATTTTATATTGGAGTACAGTTGACTGAAGACATGTCAGCATGTGGACCAGAGAAGGCACCGGCTGCCAGCCTCACTGTGCAGCCTCTGCATGTGCTGATGTGCTGATCCACCCAGCTGCAGGGTCTGGCCTTCAGCCTTGCAGGTTCAATAGCACAAGGACTGGGTCCAGAGCCCCAGCTCACAGAGGTACGTAAACCAGAATGTCGATGTATATACACACAAGCACACTCTTCCCCACAGGCTGACTCCGGGGGTTGAGGGGGAGCAAATAACAACTGGAGACCACGTGGTGAAGATGGCACTGGCACAAGAGAAGTTCTGGAGCGTAGAGATTAAAAGCCTAGACAACACATAAGGGTTTGACACTTGCTGGCGATGTGGCCTTAGGCATGTGATTTAATCTCTCAGTGTCTCAATTTTCTCATCTACAAAATGGGACATTCCAGTTATCTATTCACATGTAACAAATCACTCCAAAATTTAGTAGCTTAACCTAAGTCTTAGAAGTGTCCTAAAAGTTCTACTAGGCACTGCCTTAGATGTCTCTGAAGTATTTTTTTTTTTGATGTGGATCATTTTTTTGAAGTTTTTATTGAATTTGTTACAATATTGCTTCTGTTTTATGTTTTGGTTTTTTGGCCGTGAGCCATGTGGGATCCTAGTTCCCCAACCAGGGTTCGAACCCGCACCCCCTGCATGGGAAGTCGAAGTCTTAACCACTGGACTGCCAGGGAAGTCCCAGATGTCTCTGAAGTCTTAAAAAAGGAACTGATTATCCCATCCTGATTTGACCTTTGGACTGAGGCTCTTTCTTAATTTGAGAATTGTATGCCACCTGGAAAAACTAGGAGAGAAATAGCTTTGTTTTCAAATTCAGCAAGTCCTGCCTTCTTTATGTTTAATATTTTTATTTTTTTTAAATAATAATTTTAATTTAATATTCTTTAGCTCCTCTATCTCCTCTCACTTTTTACCACAGACAGTGAGACACAGCCAGGCAGCACTTTTAATATTCTTCCTGAAAAATCTCCTTAGCTAGACGCTTCATTAGGTACATTTCCTATTTTCCACACTATTTCAGGCAACAATGCTACAAACTTTCCACCACTACATAACAAGGAAGCTCTTCCAGCTTCCAATAACATTTCCTTAATTTCCTTTCTGCTCTCACCAGAAGCTCCCTCCACGTCCTATGGGCTTCTGCTAACACTCTCCTAGAAGCCTAGCTACTACCTTCTACCCTCTGCCTGGTTTCAAACACATGTTTTAGATTTTGATACACAGCACCCCACCTCCAGGTACCAAAATCATTTTGGTTTCTTATGAATCAACTTATAATTTACTCCATTAATAACTATGTCCTTATAAGGTTGTTATAAAGATCAATTTACTTAATGTCTCTAATGTGCTGATGGCACATAATAAGAACTCTGCTACCTAAATGTTTGTAATGTGTGTTTGATGTAACGCTTGAGAATATTTGATAGTGCTGTAGAAGACAGGAAGACAATTGGGATGCATGATACATATATATATTAAGCATATACAGCTAACCCTTGAACAACATAGGGGTTAGGGACTCCAACCTTCCACAAAGTCAAGAATCTGCCTAAAACTCATTGTCAGCTCTCCATATACTTGGTTCCTCTATATCTGTGGTTCTGCATGCAAGGATTCGACCAACCATGGATCGTGTAGTACTGTTGCACTTATTGTTGAAAAAATCCGTGAATAAGTAGACCCATTCAGTTCAAACCTGTGTTGTTCAAGGGTCAACTGTATACATATATGTAAATTAGTAACCTGATGTATTTAGACACAGAAAATGTAAGTTGAACATAATGAGTGTTCAGTATGCTTTACTTATATTTTCTTTTTTTAACGCCTTTATTGGAGTATAATTGCTTTATAATGGTGTGTTAGTTTCTGCTTTATAACAAAGTGAATCAGCTATACATATACATATATCCCCATATCTCCTTCCTCTTGCATCTTTTTCTTATATTTTCTAAATAAAAAGAAAAAATAGGATGGAAGGACAAAGTAACACTAAATTCATGATACATTAAAACATGAGATACATGAGACACTCAGTGTTCGTGAGGGCTAATCTGACCAACCCACTGCTGACATCCATCCTGGCCCCTGGTGTCCTGTTCCCATAGCTGCTCAGTAGGCTAACTGACAAGCTACAGTTGTGTCTCTCCAATAAAACAGGTGCTTGTTGTTGAGCCCAGACACCTTCTGTCTGATTGGACATTCAAACCTCAATTCTGTTCCTTATAACCACACCATTAGTGGAGAAGGCTAATGTGGCAGAGAGGAAGACAGTCATGTGACCATTGTATAACTCGGGAATCTAGTAATGTGGTCTTCCCACCACCCTCACACACTATCTAAGTGTGTTAATCATCCCATTGCATTGTGGGTTGAATTGTGTCCCGCACCCCCCCCCAAATATCTAACCCTAGATACCTGTGAATGTGACCTTTTCTTGGATATTTCCTTTGCATATGTTTAATCAAGTTAAAATTAAGATGGACCCTAAGTCTAATCAGTAACGTCCTTATAAAAAGGACACACAGATACACACACACACAGAGGGAGAACGTCGTATGTTCTCCTGGGGGCAGAGATTAGAGTGATGCATCTATAAGCCAAGGAACACTAAGGATTGTCTGCAACCAACAGAAGCTAGGAAAAGGCAAGGAAGGATCCTCCTCTAGAGTCTTCAGAGGGAATATAGCCCCGCCAACACCTTGATTTCAGACTTTTAGACTCCAGAAGTATGGAAGAATAAATGTCTGTTGTTTAAAGCCATCCAGTACTCTGTTATGGCAGCCCTAGGGAACTAAGATACCTTGCTTCTTGCTGTGAGTTTTAAATTGGTCTATAAAAACAAATCAGGTTATTAGAGTGTCTTAATTTGGTCTGTGAGCCTCTCTGTTCTGTGATCCCTGGTAGAGCCATGTGGTAGTGAACGAGGGGCTGCCATTGCAGCAGGTTATTTCCCATATGCCAAGACAGATACAGCCATGCCTGCCTTGGAGAGTAACTGGTGGGGCACTGCCAGCTTCTGGCCCCTGGATTTTTCATGTTCAGTACTCTAGGTGACTGGTTTTCAACTCTTAGCATCACCTGGAGAGCTTGTTTATTTATTTTTTATTATGATATAGTTGAGATATAACTTTGTGCACATTAAGGTGTACAATACATTGATTTGATACACTTGTTAGTTAACACCTCCTCACCTCACATAATTATCATTTCTTTTTTGTGGTGAGAGCACATAAGATCTACTCTCTTAGCGACTTTCAAGTATACAATACAGTACTGTTAACTATAATCACTATGCTATACATTAGATCCCCAGCACTTACTCATTTATAACTGGAAGTTTGTGCACTTTGACCAGCATCACCTCATTTCCCCCCACTCCCAACCCCTGGTGACCACGAGTCTACTCTGCTTCTATGAGTTTGGTTTTTTAGATTTTGCATGTAACTGGGATCATACGGTATTTGTCTTTGTCTGTCTGACTTATTTCACTTAGCATATGCCTTCAAGTTTCATGCATGTTGTCACAAATGACAGGATTTCCTTTTTTCTCATGGCTGAATAATATTCCCTTGTGTATGCAGACCACATCTTCTTTATCCCTTCATCCACTGACAAATGCTTAGTCTGTTTCCATGTCTTGGCTATTGTGAATAATGCTACTGTGAACACGGGAGTGCAGCTATCTCTTCAAGATTGTGATATCATTTCAGTTGGTTACATGTCCAGAAGTGGGATTTCTGAATCACATGGTAGTTCTATTTATTTATTTTTTGAGGAACTTCCGCACTGCTTTCCATAGTGGCTGCACCACTTTATACTTCCACCAACAGTACACAAGTGTTTCCTTTTCTTGAGGAGCTTATTTAAATGTATATTTCCTCCCCCCAAACTCACACATACACATTAAGGTTCAGACTCAGTAGCAGTTGAAAACATTCCTGGTGCTCGCCCACATATCTGATTCCCCCCTCCTTCCTGGCAAAAGGGAGACCACACTTACTAACTCCTTTGGAATTGGGCAGGGCTACACGTCTCGTTCTAGACCATGAATGTGGTCAAAAGTGACATGAGCCACTTATTTAGACAAAGGCAGTGAGAAACCCGTGTATTTCTCCATTTGCTCCTCTTTCCCTGCTGCCACAAATGTAGAGTCCTTATTTGAGGTGGAGGGACCCAAGATTAAAGCAACCTGGACAGATGAGTCACTGAGTCAGGGAAGGCTGTTCTGGAGAGTTGCCAGACATGTCTCTGCATTTGGGGGAGCAAGGACTGAACTTCTGTTATATTAAACCAGAAAAATTTGGTGGTTGTTACCACAGCAGAACCTATCCAGTCTGACTAGTAGATCTGAGGTAGGGTACAGAAATAAATACCCCAAGGTTTATTTTTTCTGTTTTGTAGGTCCACGGACCACATTTTGAGAAACATTCTCTTCCGCTGACCATTCACCATCTTCTACTCACGGTGTTTTTCCAAACCTAGAACAACACAGTCTAAGTGTTCTCTTAAAATCATGCTGCAAACCAGCTTTCCTTCACTTCCTTTCAGCTCATTTCCATACACACTTTGCTTGCTTTCCAAAGCAGGTATTCATGGTCTTTGTTTGCACAACTGTTTGAACATTTTGGTTAATTTCTTTTAATCTGATTATTATTTTATTAGGACTACAATACTGCTACTCCCAGATGGTAAAAAGAACATGCCCACCAAGGAGAAAATGCAGAAGGAAATAAAGAAAGCATCCAGAAGAAGTAATAGAAGGTCAATGCAGGAAAAAATTACACCATCATAGAAAGAAAGAAGTAAAATAAAAAAACTTGCTAAGAGTGTAGGTCTTATGTTAAGTGTTTTATCACAGGATAATAATAATAATACATAGAGTGAGTGGAAGTGATGGATATGTTTGTAGCATAGATTGTCGGGATGGTTTCATGGGTGTATATTTGTCTCCAAACTCATCAAGTTGTATACACTAAATATGTGCAGCTTTTTGTATGCCAATCATACCTCCATAAAGTGGGGGTTTTTTTGAGTAAAATAAAACTTGGCAGGTGGAAGGTAAGATGCAAAGAATCAAAGAGGGGAAAAAAGGACAAAAAAATGCAAAGAACAACCTAAAGTAACAAATTAAATCCAAGTTATGGAATGTAAATCCAGAAGGTCATTAATAACACATAATCATGACAACACTAATAACTGCAGCTCCCATTTATGGAGCATCTGCCAAAGCCATGTATTGTGCTATGCATTTTTATTTCATTTCCTCTCATCCTTACAAAGGCCACAGCGTAAATTTTCTCACCACTGAGATGAAAAAGACAGGCTGGAAGACATTCAGTATTTTATTAAGGGTCACATAGGATAGTAAATGGCAGAGCCAGGTTCAAAACCATTTCTGTCTTGCTCCATAGCTTTGATCTTTTCCAGTATATCACACAGCCTCCCAATCACATAAATGTTATGAGAAAGCAGGGCTAAATATAAATAAGAAAGGGTACTGTAAATGAAAGGCCTAAAAAAAAGAGCTCCATTATTCTAGTCAACATACAATGAGACTGGAGGGTAGGTTTCTTTCTTTTTTTCTCTTTTTTTTTTTTTTTTTTGCGGTATATGGGCCTCTCACCGCTGTGGCCTCTCCCGTTGCGGAGCACAGGCTCCGGACGCACAGGCCCAACGGCCATGGCTCACGGGCCCAGCCGCTCCGCGGCACGTGGGATCCTCCCAGACCGGGGCACGAACCCGTGTCCCCTGCATCGGCAGGCGGACTCCCAACCACTGCGCCACCAGGGAAGCCCTTTTTCTCTTTTTTAAACATACAATCTGGAAGCTTAAAAGAAGAGACTTGTGTGAGAATATGCATTGTCATGAGGATGAATTGGGAAGGGGAAGAGAGAAAAGTATTGATGCTTATTTCCTACATGTAACACTAAGAGCGGCAGCAGCAAGAAGCAATTTCAAATGAGCCTTTGGAAAAGGTGATGGTACTGGAAGTAAATCAAAGTGACTCAAAAATACAAATATTTAGAATCCCTCAATAAAAAGAAATAACTTAAAGTTTACTTATTTAGCACACATGCTAAAGGTCCCCCCAAAAGGCATTGGGCCAGGAATGCTTAAGAGCTAGGAAAGGAATAGAGCTACTTTATTAATGATAAGGAAATAACTGAAAATAATGTATCAAAATGAGGGATATTTACAGAGGTAGATGGCAGGAGATCAAATTTTCTTCAAACAAGAAGAAATAAATATGTAAGAGGAATTGTCAAGCTGATGAAAGGCCTTCTAGCTTTGGAAAGGATAAGAGAATGGCGGGACATGTTTAAAAAATGATACAAAGAAAACTCAAAGGAAGGAAGAAAGCCAAAGTCTTTCTAAAAAACAAATAAATGCTCCCAGCTGTGGTAATGGCTAATGAAAGGCACGAAGAAAGGGGGAAAAGAACGGAAACTGAAGCCAAAAACAAATAAATGAACAAATGAGAAACGTTTGAGATAAAGTCAAGGTAACTGAGAGAAGAAAAGGAGATGAAGAAAGATTGAAATTCCTTCTAAGGAACATTTCAGTGTTCAAAAAGCAGAGAAAGTGGTGACGGCTTAAAAGAGAGGCAATAAAGGGCCAAAGTTAGGAGGCTGGGTTGAGAAGTTAGACATGTGGGGTTTTAGTCCCAACCTCGTGGCTTAAGCCAAATTGCTTTTCTTACTTTCTTTTTTTATGGAACTTTCTTAACCTCTCTGTACCTCCGTTTCTTTTTATGTATAAAACTGGAAGAAAGGGAGATTTTTATACTTGTGTTACCTTCTCTAGCCTGGGCTGTTATGAGGAATAAAATGAGATGATAAGTATGAAGCTTTTAACATAAGGCCTGCTCATTGGGAAGAGTCAAGAGATGTCTACCATGATGATTAATTATTTATGATAACCTCAAAAGATAAAAACAAGCAAATAGCACTGGAAGAGAAACTGCAGCTAAAACACAGGATGTCTTCGAGGAACTATTTCAAGGGCAAAGCAAAAATGCACATAAGGATGTGGACTAATGTTTGCGAATCAATAAAAGTAAGGACAGCCCTCAATTTATTTAACAAACACAGCTCAAAAAGTGAGTTACCCTGCTGAATTGTTTTTGAAGGGAAAGGATGCCTGGGTCTAGCAGACTCACTGCTGTGTTCTCATAAGACAACTGAGAACGTCCAGGATCCTACCTTCAGTGAAAAATGAGAGAAGACTGAAATGAGGGTCACAATGAAATAATGAAATAACAGCTACTGGAGGAAAGAGGAAACACATGAACAATTTGAGGTCATATCCTAAATGCCATCAGTAAAGTGTAGTTAAATAAATTATGGTACATTGATACCCTGAGCAACTGCTAAAAAGAGTGTAATGCTTCTATATGGGCTGACTTGGAGAAGCCCTTTATATGGTATATAGCAATAAAGTGCAGGACATTGTGCATATTAAACTGCCCTATTTTATGAGAATACTTTATATGATTATATGCACATAAATGAACCAGGTACACAACAAAGAGTCTGGGAAATGAGGCCATGGTGTAGGAGAAATTTTTCCTTTTTTTATTATTTACTCAGAGGAAGGCAAAATGGCATACTGGATTAAAACCCAGGGTCTGCAGGTCTAGCAATTAAGTAACCTTGGGCAAGTTACTTAACCCCTCTGTGCCTAGTTTATTCATCTGTAAATGAGGATGCTAGGGGGTTGGGTCAAGATGGTAGAGTAAGGACATGGAGCTCACCTCCTCCCACAAACACACAGAAAACACATCTACAAGTGGAATAATTTTCACTTGAAACTAACTGGAAACTGGCAAAAGGACTCCTGTACGACCAAGGCTGTAAGAAAGATACACAGATAATCAGGTAGGAAGGGAAGAAAAGCAACTGGGTCAGGACCTGTGCCCCTGGGAGGATTCAGAGGAAAAGGGAGACTACACGGGTGACACCTGCCCTGGGGAGTGACAATTCAAGCCACAAGTTGGACACTCCAGTCCTGTGGTCCTATGTAGGGGAGATGAGTCTCCTTGGCTGGTTGGAGGACCACTGGGACTGATAGAAGGACTGTGGGAAGCCCGGACTCTGCTCATGAGGAGCACGCACATACAGGCTGGCCCATGAAACAGGGCAGAGAGAGGTCTGCTCTATGGCTGCCAGGTTTCCTGTGACCATCTCAATGTGTCCTGGCCTAAGCAGAGCAAGTACTCCAGCCTCACTCACTCCACTTCATAGAGCAGGACTGGATCTGGGGTGGCCAAGACACAGAAAAAGATTTGACCATGGGACACAAAGGTTACCTGGTCTGAGGTGGGGAGCCTGGGTGGGGCTGTGGCATCCACTGTTGGTGCTTACTCAAGCAGCCGAGATCTCTGATGGCAGCTGCTACAAAACAGCTTACCCCCAATACACACCAAAAGACCACGCAGGACCCACCTGCCCTGAGGAGTGATTCCATAACAGGGAGGGCAGCAGAGGCTGAGGATAGTGATCAGCTGTGAGGGACAAAGGGGACTTGCACCCAAGGCTGCATCAACGTGGAGCCCTGGGCACCTGCACAGGCAGCACGTCAGAACTCTGGCTGCAGCTGACACAAGCTGAGAGCCCACACGGGCCCCACTTGCTTCAGTACTCCCCGCCTCCAGATCAAGGGTCCCAGTGATGCGGGAAGGTGGAAAAGCACACACTTAAAGGGAACAGAGTCAGCTCAGACCCAACCCTCAGAACTTCTGCTCCAGCAACATGGGATTAGACCCCACCCCCGATAGGGAAGGGATGGCCACTGGACAGAAGGGAGGTCCTGCCTCACACCAGTGCCAGCTCTAGCCCCTCCATCTCCAGCTCCACCCTTTACCAACAGCACACCCTGAGAAAAAAAAGGGTGTTTTTTTCTCTCACCAAAGAGATATCATATCTATATGATATCTCACCATACAGGTCTCTCACCAAAGATACTGGGCACTTGCAGTCTGTATAGGGACACTCCCACATAAGATCATCCCTTCAAGAGTGCAATAGGTAACTGTTTCACCTAAATTCACAGAGGCAGAAAAAGTTAAGAAAAATGAAAAGGCAGAGGAACTACTCCAACTGAAAGAGGAAGAAACCCCTGAAAAAATAATGAAACAGAAATTTAAAATTTACCAGATAAAGAACTCAAAGCATTGGTAATAAAAATGTTAAATGAACTAGGGAAAAGAATTGATGTATAAAGTAAACACTTTAACAATGAACTTGAAAATATAAAAAAGACGCAATCAGAAATAAAAAATTCAATAGCTGAAATAAAAAAACACACTAGAAGGAATGAGTAGCAGACTAAGTGATATGGAGAATGCAGAAGTGATCTCGAAGCTAGAATAATGGAAATCACCCAATCAGAACAGCAAAATAAAAGATGAATTTTAAAAATGAAAACAATTTAAGTGGTCCCTGTGATAACGTTAAGCATACTAACATTCACATTATGGGGTTTCCAGAAGGAGAAGAGAGAGAGAAGGGGATTGAAAATGTATTTGAGGAAATTATGGTTGAAAACTTCCCAAACCTGAAAAAAGAAATGGATATCCAGGGACAGGAAGCACAGAGTGTCCCAAACAAGATGAACCCAAATAGACTCACAGCAAGACATACCATAATTAAAATGGCAAAAGTTTAAGATAAAGGGAGATTCCTAAAGGTAGGAAGAGAAAAACAAAGAGTTCAAATACAAGGGAATCCCCATAAGGCTATCAACTGATTTCTCTGCAGAAACTTTGCAGGCCATAAGGGAGTGGCATGATATATTCAAAGTGCTGAAAGGGAGAAACCTGCAACCTAGGGTACTCTACCCAGCAAGATTATCATTTAGAATATAAAGATAGACAAAGAACTTCTCGAACAAACAAAAACTAAAAGAGTTAATCAATAATAAACCTACCCTAAAAATAATTAAAGGGTCTTTTCTAAGTGGAAAAAAAGGAAGAATCTATAGGAAAGAGAAAATCCCACTAGGAAAGGCAAATATATACTAAGGACTAAGGATCAACCACTTAAATAAGCCAGTACAAAGATTAAAAGACAAAAAGTTGTAAAAACAACTATAACTACAATAAACAGTTAAGGGATAAAGCATGAAGATATAAAATATGATATCAAAAACACAAAATGTTGGGCTTCCCTGGTGGCGCAGTGGTTGAGAGTCCACCTGCCGATGCAGGGGAAAATGGGTTCATGCCCCGGTCCGGGAAGATCCCACATGCTGTGGAGCGGCTGGGCCCGTGAGCCATGGCCACTGAGCCTGCGCGTCTGGAGCCTGTGCTCCACAACGGGAGAGGCCACAACAGTGAGAGGCCCCCGTACCGCAAAAAAAATAAAAATAAAAACACAAAATGTTGAGGAGGGGAGTAAAAAAATGTAGATCTTTCAGAATGAGCTTGAACTTAAATGACTACCAGTTTAAAACAAGTATATAGTTATAGGTTAACATATATGAACCCCATGGTAAGCACCAGTCAAAAACCTACAATAGATACACAAAAAATAAAAAGAAAGGAACACAAACATACTACTAAAGAAAATCATCAAACCACAAGGGAAGAAACAAAAAGAAGAAATGAACAGAGAAAAACTACAAAAACAATTGGAAACAAGTAATAAAATGACAGTAAGTACATACCTATGAATAATTACTTTAAGTGTCCATGGACTAAGTGCTTCAATCAAAAGACATAAGATGGCTGATTGGACAAAAACCAAGACCCTTCAATATGCTGCCTACAAGAGTCACTTCAGTGTTAAAGACACACACAGACTGAAAGTGAGGGAATGGAAAAAGATATTTCATGCAAATGGAAATGACAAGAGCATGGGGGTATCAATACTCATATCAGACAAAACAGACTTTAAAACAAAGGCTATAACAAAAGACAGAGGCATTATATAATGATAAAGGGATCAGTACAACAAGAAGATACTACCCTTATTAACATATATGCACCCAATACAGGAGCACCTAAATATAAAAAGCTGAAAGCTCTCTATATATAAAGCTAAAATATATAAATACTAAAAGACATAAAGGGGAAATTGACAATAATACAATAGTAGGGGACTTTAACACCCCCACTTACTTCTATGGACAGATCATCCAGATAAAAAAATAAGGCAACTGTGAATTAAATGATGCCATAGACCAGTTGGACTTAATAGATATCTACAGAACATTACAGCCATAAACAGAAGAAAGGAAACAATAAAGATTAGAGAGGAAATAAATAAAATAGAGATTAAAAAAAACAACAGAAAAGATCAATGAAACCAAGAGCTGGTTTTTTAAAAACATAAACAAGATTGATAAACTTTTAGCCAGGCTCACTAAGAAGAGAGGACTCAAATGAACAAAATAAGAAATAAAAGAGGAGAAATAACAAGCAATACCAAAGAGATACAAAAAATAATAAGAAAATACTGTGAATAGTTATATGCCAACAAGTTGGACAATCTAGAAGAAATGGACAAATTTCTAGAAACATACAACCTGCCAAGACTGAATGAAGAAGAAACAGACAATATGAACAGATGAATCACTAGTGGTGAAATTGAACCTGTAAGAAAAAAAAAAAAAACTCCCAGCAAACAAAAGTCCAGGACCAGATGGCTTCACAGGGGAATTCTACCAAATGCATATGGAAGAACTAATACCTATCCTTCTCAAACTATTCCAAAAAATTCAAAAGGACAGGACACCGCCAAATTCATTCTACAAAGCCAGAAAATGCACTACCAAAAAGGAAAATTACAGGCCAATATCTTTGATGAACATATATGCAAAAATCCTCAACAAAATATTAGTAAACTAAATCCAACAATATATGAAAAGGATCATACACCATGATCAAGTTGGATTTCTTTCAGCGACACAAGGATGATTCAACATTCACAAATCAATCAATGTGATACACCACATTAACAAAAGGAAGGATAAAAATCACATGATCATCTCAATAGATGCAGAAAAAACAGCTGACAAATTCAACGCCAATTCATGATAAAAGCTCTCATCAAAATTGGTATAGAGGGAACATATCTCAACATAATAAAGACCATTTATGACAAATTCACAGTTAGCATTATACTCAACAGTGAAAAGCTGACAGCAGCCTTTCCTCTAAATTCAGGAACAAGACAAGGATGCCCACTCTTGCCACTTCTATTTAACATAGTATTGGAAGTCCCAGCCACAGCAATCAAACAAGAAAAAGAAAGAAAATGCATTCAGATTGGAAAGGAAGCAGTAAAACTGTCACTACTTGCACATGACATGATACTTTATATAGAAAATTCTGAAGTCTCTGCCCCAAAACCTTTAGAACTAATAAATGAACCCAGCAAAGTGGCAGGATGCAAGATTAATATACAGAAATCTGTTGCATTTCTATACACTAATACAAACTATTAGAAAGAGAAAGATTTCTTTTAATCCCTTTTAATATCACATCAAAAAGAATAAAATACCTAGGAATAAGCTTAACCAAGGAGGTGAAAAGACCTATCATCTGAAAACTAGAAAATACTGATGAAGGAAACTGAAGATGATATGAAGAATTAAGATATCCCATGTTCTTAGATTCAAAGAATTAATGTTGTTTAAATGGCCATACAAAGCAATCTACAGATTTAATGCAATTCCTATCAAAATACCCCTGATATTTTTCATAGAACTAAAACAAATAAATCCAAAAATTCATATGGATCCACAAAAAAACCCAAATTGCCAAAGCAATCTTGAGAACAAAGAACAAAGCTGGAGGTATTACCTTCCCAGACTTCAGACTATACTACAGAGCTACAATAATCAGAACAGCATGGTAGGGACTTCCCTGGTGGTTCAGTGGTTAAGAATCTGCCTGCCAATGCAGGGGACACGGGTTCGAGCCCTGGTCTGGGAAGATCCTACATGCTGTGGAGCAACTAAGCCTGTGAGCCACAACTACTGAGCCTGTGCTCTACAGCCTGAAAGGCACAACTACTGAGCCCTCATGCTGCAACTACTGAAGACCATGCACCTAGAGCCAGTGCTCTACAACAAGAGAAGCCACCACAATGAGAAGCCCGTGCACCACAACGAAGAGTAGGCCCCACTTGCCTCAAGCCTCAACTAGAGAAAAGCCCATGCACAGCAACGAGGACCCAATGCAGCCAAAAATAAATAAATAAACAAATAAATTTATTTTAAAAAAAACCATCATGATACTGGCACCAAAAAAAGACACATAGATCAATGGAACAGAATAGAGAGCCCAGAAATAAACCCACACACCTATGTTCAATTACCCTACAACAAAGGAGCCAAGACTATACAATGGAGAAAAGATAGTCTTTTTAACAAGTCGTGCTGAGAAAACTGGACAGCCACTTGTAATAAAAAAAATGAGATCAGAACATTCCAAACAGCATATACAAAAATAAACTCAAAATGGATTAAAGACCTAAATGTAAGACCTAAAACCATAAAACTCACAGAAGAGAACATAGGCAGAACACTCTTTGACATAAATCATAGCAATATTTTTTAATCTGTCTCCTAAGGCAAAAGAAAGAAAAACAAAAATAAATAAACGGGACCTAATTAAACTTAAAAGCTTTTGCATAGCAAAGGAAACCATAGACAAAATGAAAAGACAACCTATAGAATGGGAGAAAATATTTGGAAGTGATATGACCAACAAGGGTCTAATATCCAAAATATATAAACAGCTCACACAACTCAATATCAAAAAAAGAAACAACCCAATCAAACAGTGGGCATAAGGGACTTCCCTGGTGGTCCAGTAGTTAAGAGTCCATGCTCTCAGCTTACACTTCCCCCTCCCTGAGAAACTAACACACCATTGTAAAGCAGTTATACTCCAATAAAGATGTTAAAAAAATAAAAAGAGTCCATGCTGCCACTTTAGGGGGCATGGGTCAGTCCCTGGTTGGGGAACTAAGATCCCACATGCTGCTCGGCATGGCCAAAATAATAATAATAATATTTCCTTTAGTTTTTTTTTTTTTTAGAGTTTCCATTTATCTCCTGAATACTACCATCTTTTCAACCATTGTGTCTTGCTTCTATTGAATATATAGTCTCCTGATTATGAGTTTCTTCTCTCTTTGCAAATTTTGTAGTTTAAAAAAATTATACTCTGTACATTGTATACTAAAGAACAATAAAGGCTGAAATAGCTACATCTAAAAAAAAAAAATGGGCAGATGACCTGAAAAGACATTTTTCAGAGACACAAAGAAGGTACATGAAAAGATGCTCAATATCAGTAATTATTAGAGAAATGCAAATCAAACAATGAGATATCATCTCACACCTTTCAGAATGGCCATCATCAAAATGTCTACAAATAATAAATGCTGGAGAGGGTCTGGAGAAAAGGGAATCCTTCTACACCAATGTAAATTGGTGCAGCCACTATAGAAAACAGCACGGAGGTTCCTCAAAAAACTAAAAATAGAGTCACCATATAACCTAGCAATTCCACTACTGGGTATATATCCAGAAAAAAAAAATGAAAACATTAATTTGAAAAGATACATGCACTCCAATCACTATTTACAACACCAACTCATTTTCCCATCAACAGGCAAATGGATAAAGAAGACACAGTGTGTGTATGTATATATGTATGTGTATATATATACAATATAGTGTGTGTATATGTATATATACAATGGAATATTACTCAGCCACAAAGAAGAATGAAATTGATATTTGCAGCAACGTGGATGGACTTAGAGAATACTATGCTTAGTGAAACAAGTCAGAGAAAGACAAATACTGTATGGTATTACAGTGGAATCTAAAAAATAATACAAACAAATACATACAGCAAAACAGAAACACACTCACAGATATAGAAAACGATTTAGTGGTTACCAGAGGGGAGAGGGAAGCGGGGAGGGGTACATTAGGGTTATGGGATTAAGAGATACAAATTACCATGTATAAAATAAATAAGCAACAAGTATATATTGTATAGCACAGGGAATTATAGCCATTATAATAACTTGAAGCATAAACTGTAAAAATACTGAATTACTATGCTGTACACTTGAAACTAATATAATATTGTAAATCAACTACACTTCAAGAAAAAGAAAAGAAATAGAATGAGGATGTTAGCCTGATAAGACTGTCCTGGGGATGAAATGAAATCATGAACATTTCATCCAAATAACACTCGGAACAGGGCCTAGCACCTAGAAATCTCCATCACAGTCAGAGGTTAGTGTCATTATTAGGCCTCTGTAATGTTTGCAGTCATTTTACCACAAGCATGAGTCACTTCTGTTAAGTCTTTAAAAGCCTAATGGGGAGAATTTTTTAAAATTAATAAGATTATATAGACTGAATAAACATCAGTGGGTGATAATGTATGGCCACAAAGATTTTGTCAAATGGAAAAACCTTTCTTAATTTCAATTAATGCATCTGTCTATCAAATCTATATAGACTATCTTAAAAAAAATGATCTCTTAATTCCCCCCCCAAAAAATAATAAGATTACCAAAATGAAGAGGAATTTTCTGGCCATTCTTTTTTTTTTAATTTAAGTATAGTTGAGGTACAATACTGTGTTAGTTTCAGGTGTACAACATAGTGATTTGACATTTACATACATTATGTGATGATCACCATGATAAATCTGTAACCACCTGCCCCCATATAAAGTTATTACAATATTGACTATATGCCCTATGCTGTATATTACACCCCCGTGACTTATTTATAACTGGAGGTTTGTGCCTCTTAACCCCCTTCACCTATTTTGTCCATCCCTACATCTCTCTCCCCTTTGGCAACCACCCATTTGTTCTCTGTATCTATGAAAATGTTTTCATTTTGTTTTGTTTGTTCATTTGTTTTGTTTTCAGATTCCACATATGTGGGATCCTATGATATTTGCCTTTATCTGATTTATTTCACTTAGCATAAAATGTTTGTTCCTCTAGGAGAGCTTCAGCAGGATTTTGCTAAGTTTTACTCAAAATCATGTGAATGTTTTAATTGGCATTGTACTGAATTTATGGATGTATCAAGGGAGAACAGACAGCTTCATGCTGAGCCTTCATATCCAAGATCAAGGCATAAGTTTCTTCTTATGTTCTCAGTATAATTTAAATTTTCTCATTTATATGAGTCTGTACATTTCTTGTTATTTGTTCCAAAATTCCTTTTTTATTAATATTGTGAATGGAATCTTTTCTTCCATTATATTCTCTTACTTGATCTTGTTTATACATAGCAAAGCTATGAGGGGGATGAGCCCTACCAGACAGTAAAATGTATTATGGAACTAAGATAATTAAAAACAGTTTGGTGCTGAAGAGGAAATGAGAAGATCAAAGGAATACAGAAATAGACTCTAACTTACATGAGAATTTAGCATATTAAAATCAAAATGGGAAAAATGAATTAATCTGTAAATTACAGCAGGAAAACTAGCTAACCATTTAGAAAGAGATAAATGTCTTCCTCAGTCATCGCCCCAAGTAAATCCAGTTTAATCAGAGATGTATTAACTGAAACCATAAAATCAGAATAATCAGTGATTTAAAAATAATAAACCTATATAGGAATACAAGAAAACATAGATCAATACATTCATAATCTTAGAATAAGAAACGCTTTCTAAGCAATATATATAAAGCCTAGACACCATAAAGGAAATTAAAATGTTTGTGTGGTTAAATTTACCCAAACACCTGTTTGGATAAAAATATATCATAAATAACGTCAAATGACAACAAACTAGGAATATAAAAAGGGCCAATTTTCCAAAGAGTTCATACAAATCAGTCAGGAAAAACATCTGACAACCCAACTGAAAAACAAAAATGAATGAAGGCAATCAGATCGTGAACACAGTTGGTAGAAACGATGAAGTTCTACTATCTAATAAACATCAGGAGTAAATGCAGGGACACAAGTCCCAGCAATCAGGCAGGACCCCAGCGAGGCCAGAGAGGATGGGAGTACCAGACATCTTACCGAGCAGGACATAGACCATGGACTGTTCGTGGACCATGCAAACCTACAAGCTGTAACCCACAACTTTTCTGGGCTTTCTTTTCCAGTATGATAATTTTGAATGGCTTTCATGTCAGCATGGTATATAGTATGTCAAACTCACCTGGATGCTTAGGATGTGAAAAATGGACAATTGCTTAACTGCTAGGAATTACTTTTAGTTTGGTGCTTTCAAGTTTTGACTTTAAAAATAATTTTATCCTGGTGTAGTTGTTGTCTAAACCTGATTTTCTTCCTTCCCATACCCTTCTGCTGGCAAGAACTCCATCTCATGTGCAGAAATGTTATCCTAACAGCTTTGTAATGTAACATGTTCTGAATAATGTCTCTGCTGCAGCTCAGTAATTCTTTCTGAAACCTCTTAAGGTTCTTTGAATGTCCCCATTCTCTCTTCCATCACTTTTTTTTTGATAAGTATAGGCTGTCTCTGATAATTCTATGTACAGGGTTTTCCTTTTCTTTTCTAGATCCTTGGCCTTCATATAACACTATGGCACATTTGTCACGATAAACTTTTCACGTGTGACCCTGTCTTATATTTGGAAATTTTTCTTCTTAGGAAACCAACACCTTCTTTCAGCATGAAAGCTTATGCTCCAACTATTGATTACACTGTGTCTTCTTAAAGATGAAACTCAAAAGCACAAAACTGTAAAATAATTTCTCAAATAAAATAATTCTCCCAGTATTCTCTGTTCCCTGTGAAACATTCGCCTGATGTTCTGGCTCTTCTCTCAAAGGCTAAAGGTCTGGGTACCTCTACCACCAGCTACTCAGGAATCAATACATGGGAGCAGGTCAGCTGCTCTAGTGTTTAGTTATATGTAATTGTATTGAAAAGAAAACAACTAAATAAGAGAACTTTCCCTGCAGGGACCCTTTTATTTCCTGCAGTTAAGGAAGTGATTTACCACACAAATACTAAGAAACTTGACACGGAAATAACTTAAGGACTGTTAATACTGACATCAGCCACCACTTTGGTAATGATACGAATGTAATTAAACATAGATACATATAACATGTCTGTATTCTGTGTACATGTCAGACAGTACACAAATATATGTTTTATAAATTTTGTAAATATAATTAGAAGTATATATATTGTATGAGGTAATAGTACATAAGGACAGATGTTGTAACATCTAACACTCCTGGAACATTTAGTTTGTCATGGACACTGTTGAGCACTTGATATAGTCTTACTTAATCTTCATAATTACTTTATTAGATTAGCATTGTTATATCACCGTTTGTAGTTGTTTAAAAGGGGCCAAAATTCTTCGGCACTCTTTCCATTGAGGAGGTTGCAGCCTCTCCCCTGAACCTGGGCAAGCTCTGTGATTGCTCTGGCAAGTAGTGTGTGAGGGAAGTGATGCACTGCCAGTTTCCAGGCCCAAATCATGAGAGCTGCTCTTTCCCATAGCTTGTACACTCACTGTCAGAGCCTGAAGCCACCACTGTAACAAGCCCAGCTGCCCTGCGGGAGACACCTGGAGAGACTCTGAGCCCGTTGGGAGAGAGAAAGGGGCACAGCTGAAACCAGCCTTCCAGTCATCCCCAGGGAGGTGCCAGACTCTCAGGGAATTCTTCTTGGACCCTCTAGACCAGAGCAGCTGCCAGCTGAATACCACCAAATAACCCTATCCATGCCACACGGAGTAGAAGAAGTACCAGTAGTATCCTGCCTAAATTTCTGACTCACAAAATCACGAGGTTTAATACAATGGTCCTTGCTTTGTTATACTGTAATAGATAACTAGAACTCTGTCTTCTAGGTGTAGAAGGAAAATCACATCAAAGTAACGTGTTCTGAATAACAGACCTAATTAATAGTGCAGCTGAGATTCCAACTCAAGCAGCCTGCCTCAAAAGCCTATAATCTTAGCCACTCTACTGAATTATTTTAAATTATAATTAACTTTCAGAGATAGGGCATATATAACATCTTGATTCTTCTCAGCATCTACTCTAATTCTTATCTAATGAAGAATTTCTGCCAAAGGCATATATCCTTTCTCAATTCACAGTTATCTATTTGTGCTTATTTTCATATCCTTTTGAATTTTAAAATGTGATGAATTCCTCCAACAGATTCGCCTGTGTTTATTTTAAGAGAAGATGGTCTTATTTTAAGGCTAGATGGTCCCCATTTCTCTTCTGCCTTTAGCATAGATTGTATCAGCTGTGCTGCTTTATAGCAAAAGGGCAGGCTCATTCTGGGATTCAGGAAGTTGATTTCTATAGTATTAAATGTGGTTTAGTAATTTTCCAAGGAAACAGAGATTCTGGAGTCTTGGCAGTTCCCCTGATAAGCTATCATCCCATCTATTTTATATTAGAATGTATTGTTTACCGAAAGGGGGGCAGGAGTGGGACAAAGAGGAGTCTCGATACCAGCTTCTCGACAGCAAATAGACCTGTACCTGCAGCCTTTCTGGAGCCAAAAAGGTCAGGGGTCAAGGACCCAGAGATACTGATGAAATCAAGGGACTTCAGCTAATTAAACACTTGAGCAATATGCTCTGTGGTGTAGACACTATTGTTTTCAAGACAGAATAGATAACACAATGGGTGACCAAGGAAAGCAGGTTCTCTGTGCAAGTGCAATCCTCTGGTTGTTAGACATTTTCACCATAAATATAGATAATCAACAAAGTCTAGACTATTTTATTTGACGTCACTTCCAAAACATTTTGATTTCAGCCTCCCAGAGCCTGAGCTCATTGAGAAAAAGAGCCCAGCAGTGACAGGCACAGAGTTATCAACAACATTTCCTAGAACTTAGAGCACAGTTAGCACACAAGCACAAAACTCTCCTGAGTATGCTAATTTAATAATTCTTGTTAAATTGGGCTTTCTGAGTTACACTCTAGAAATATCTAGCATAAAAGCATAGAATTAGAATTCTGAGACTTTAGAGATCACTCAGCCAAATGGTTCTTAAACAGTGACTTGTATCTTTCCCTCAGCTCCCAATACAAGTAAAATCACAGCACAAAACAAATGGTTTACGTACCAGGTGCTGTTCGAAGCTCTTTACATTTATCCTCACAACCACTCTAGGAGGTGAATATTACTACTCTCCTCATTTTATAGATGAGGAACCAAGGCTTAGAAAGATTAAGAATCTGCCTAAGATTACACAGATAGGAAAGGGGGAGCTTGGAATTAAACCTCAGTGGACAGACCCTTGCACTATCCTCCCTCCTTAATTTAGAAACCAGAACACCTCCACCTATTCATGTGTATACATAAGATTAAGAAATATATGATTGATTTGTTTTTTAAAAAAATGTTTGAAAATCACCGTTTTAATTTAACCATTGCTTGCGAAGCAACAGAAGTGCCTCCACGGTTTACAGATCTGCCCAAGAAGGATTGAGGCTGTGCTGGGTGGGGAACCAGACCTCCTCCCTGGTTCACAGTCTAAGGTTTTTCTCAGTATATTCAGTTGCTCATGAGTGACTGTAAATTAGATTGAATATTTTTAATCTTCCCCCCTTTTTATCTCTCTCTATGAAAACATACCATTGGTAAGGGAAAATTGTTTTATTTTAACCTACTCCCACTTCTAAAAAGGAAAAGACATGATGAGAATGTTACTGCCTTGAATTTAAGTCCATGACATTAGTACAACTAGTAAGGGGCCAGGAGGAATTGGGCCTCTGTAAATCTCTGTGCTTCCCACAGAACAACAGCAGAACTGCAGGTTTTCAGGGGATGAGGCTTGAAGCTGCCTTTCTTCCCACTGCTACAGAGGGTCAGGGTCTTGGTGAGGATAGTTCAAAGGACAGACAATGTTTAATATGCATATAGCATAGTGGGTCAGAGTCTAGGCTCTGGATCCAGACAGAATTGAATCTTCCACAATTTGCATGACCTTGGTCAAGTTACTTAGGCTTCCTAAGTGTTAAATTTTTCATTTGTAAAAGGTAGTTTAAAATAATAGCTTCAAACACATTGAATTCTTGTAAGGATTAAGTCAACAACTCCTTGTGCAACAGAAGAGTTTTAAAGAAAATTTTAAAACCGCAATATTTGCCATAAATAGAAACACATCATAAAAGCAATAAAAACATGATAATACTATTAAATTCTTACTGGAAACAGTTGCCTTCTTAAGACTCTAAGCCTGAGGTCTGCTCTCTCTTTTTATAAAGGAAAGATTTTAAAAAGATGTTAAAGACATATTAGCACTAAACTGACTTCTCCCTTTCTTAATAACTAAATAATAGTAGTAATACATTTTTTTTCTTTCAGAAAACAAAGCCAATCATACTTCTTTAATTGTTCCTTCCAAACTTACACAGAAACTCCAGATTCTCCTAACTGGTTCAGCAGGCTTCCAGGGATAAATGTTTTTTTTAAATAAATTTATTTATTTACTTACTCACTTTTTTGGCTGTGTTGGGTCTTCACTGCTGAGCACGGGCTTTCTCTAGTTTTGGTGAGCGGGGGCTACTCTTTGTTGTGGTGCACGTGCTTCTCATTGCAGTGGCTTCTCTTGTTGCGGAGCAAGGGCTCTAGGCATGCGGGCTTTAGTAGTTGTGGCACGTGGGCTCAGTAGTTGTGGCGCACAGGCTTAGTTGCTCTGCGGCATGTGGGATCTTCCTGGACCAGGGTTCAAACCCGTGTCCCCTGCATTGGCAGGAGGACTCTTAACCACTGAGCCACCAGGGAATCCCCCCAGGGATAAATTTTGATGGGGAAAAATCACCTTAGTCGTCTTCAAAACAACAGAGCAAACCAGTGACTACAAAGAGAAGAGAGAAATTACAAGTAAATTTTATGTGTAAGAATCAAAACTATACTAAATAGCACATGATAATTGTAAACCCAACCCATAATAGGCTGTTCAAGTCCAAAATTGTGAAACGAATGTTGCTTTGCAAGGCTCTCTGACTCTGCCAAAATCTTGGTTCAGCGTGCACAATGGGTACCTCCACAACTAGTCCTAATCTATCCCCAGAACCCTGGGCAGCTGACAAGAGTTTACCTAGATCTCAAGTTTAAACAGTTCCTTTTCCTATGACAACTCACAGATAAAAGAATTAGGTCTGCAGAAGGTAGCTCCCAGGCTTGATCCAAACAGGCATCAATCCTCCAGAGTTACACAAAGCCTTCATAGGACTGGGTGATTGAAGACCAGTGCTACACCATACAAACAGAGGAAGCCCTGGGCAAAGACAGTAAAATACACATGCATGTATACACACTAGGTAAAATAACAATGAGAAAACTTTCCACCAATGATACATAAACTATTCAAGGTATGCTCTGAGGTTTATAAGCCAGGCTGTAAAAGAGAGAAATTCCACACTTTTATTTTTTAAACTTTGGTCTTGGTAGAACATATATTCAGACTATGGTACCAAGTGTGCACATCTGTGAAAAAGAAAAATAACACAGTTGACCAAAAAATGAGCATGGAATCCACTTTATCAGCAGTTTTAAACACAGCTCTTAAAATAATATCTAAATATAGGTTTTCTATGCCAAAGTAGAGACAGATGTGCTTTAATATAATATCCTGATGTTTGTCTATTTCCTGATGACCCTTAGACTTTTAGGGTGGGCTTCTATTTTCCCTTTTGAAACAGATGTTGGTAAATGTCTATATCAAAATTAACAATTCTGATCTACAGGGAATCCAACCAGTTTTTTCTTCCTTCTTTTAAATTTGAATTAGCCAGATCCCATTCTTTGTCAGCAGCTATGACTATAGACTATAATCGGAAAATAAAGTAAAAATACTATGATAATTCAGGATGAAAGCTTTAATTTCAAGCATCTAAAAGGCACAAACCTAAACAAAGTGCCAGAGGCAACTCAAGAAAAGTGAAATTTTTCCTTTTCTTCCCCCAAACTGGATATTCAATAAATGCAATTTTATACAGTCAAAGACGTATAACTGTGCTAACCAAACGTTGCCTAGCAAAAAGCCTATTAAAGCATTAATCAAGAAGAATGCCTCGAAGCTAGCATATTACAGCTTGGCATAAGCACTGTTAGCCTCTACAGGACACTAAAATGGCAGTTTGTCTCTAAATTACTATTTCTTAAATGCTTGAAAACACTTTGGCTCTCTTCAATAGGCAATCATTTTCCTCTGGAACTTTGTTTATAGTCTTGTTAACAGGCTTTTATTTCCCCCCAAACAACTTTTGCAAAAAAGCCAACTTCATGACCCCTGTACAAATATCACAAATTCTAATTACTCAACTACAAATCAAGATAATGTTGCTATAATGCCTTTATGATGTCTTCTTAGAAAATTATTAATAAATCAAATCCTTTTTTTAAATGCAATCAGGACTCATTAAAAGAAATCTTGATCATTCCAAGAATTTTTGACCACGCAGATCATTATCTTTTAGGTAACTTGTAATTTCAGACCTTTAGCAATGGATTATTTTTAGCAATGGATTATTTTTAAAAGGGCACCCCATAATTTTGATTCATGAAGACATCATACATCTACTTGTTTCCTTTCAATGTAAGCTCTATGAATAGCAAAAAGTACTCGGAAAACATCAAATATTAGAACATTACAAAAAGATAATCATGCATAAAATTCACTTTTTTAAATTATACTTTTGAAAAACTAAAGACTTTAGACGGTTAAACTGCTATTTCAGAAGGAGAAGCTATAGCTTGTTATTCCTAAAGGTTAATTTTATGCCCTTTAAAAAAATTTACTAAACCAAGAGCCATTCCCACTTAAATAAAATCTGGCCCTTTATTTAACCAGGGTTTTTGTACTTGTTCAAAAAAAAAAAAAAAAAAAACTAAAAACTAAAAACTAACTCAGAAGTCAAAAGAAAGTAAAATTTTGCTAAACAAGGAATATGATAGGAGGAAATAATCATCTTAAGGTAAAAACAAACTTGGGGGCTCCTCAAAAAAATCAAACACAGAATTACCTCATGATCTAGCAATTCTACTTCTGAGTATATATCCCCCCAAAAAAACAGAAAGCAGGGACTCAAGCAGGTATTTGTACTATACCAATATTCTTAGCAGCATTCTTCAAAAGTCAAAAGGTAGAAACGACCCAGATGTCCACTGACAGATAAACAAAATGTGGTATATACATACAATGGCATATTACTCAGTTTTTAAAAGGAAAGAAATTCGGACACATGTTACAACATAGATGAACCTTAAGGCATTATGCTGAACAAAATAAGCGGTCTCAAAGTGACAAACATGATATGATTCCACTTCCATGAGATATGCAGAGTACCTAGAGTAGTCAAATTCACAGATGGAAAGTAGAATGGTGGTTGCCAGCGGCTGGCAGGGAAGAGGGACTGGGGCCTATTGTTTAGTAGGCATGGCGTTTCACTGTTGCAAAATGGAAAGAGTTCTGGAGATGGATGACGGTGATGGCTGCCTAACCATGTAAAGTACTTAAAGCCACTGAACTGTACATCTAAAAATGGTTAAAAAGGTAAATGTTATGTTATACATATTTTACCACAGCAAAGAAAAATTTGTGACATTTTCAGCTGTGATGATAATCAGTGACTTTTAAATTGGAGCTGGATTTCACGGAAACACAGATTCCCAAAAAGTGGGCAGCACAGTGTCACAGCAAAGTGTCAGACCTCAACAGACCTCCCCTGATGTCCAAGACACAAGTAGTACTACCTTGTGAAGCTGGACCATGCAACACAGGGAAGGCATTAATTTTATATTTCATCCTAGTTTTTTCTTAGAAGAAGACAGTCCTACATATGGTTACTTCTTGGTAGTGAGTATTTGAATAAACTTAATGCACTCCCTGATTTTTTTACTACAACACTGCCTTAAAAAAGAAAAGAAGGAAGGAGGGAAGGAAGGAAGCCCCTTGGGGGAGAAAAAAAATGAGGAGTTTAAAAAATCAAGGACTGAATATTCCTGATGCAAGTGAAAGTTTACTCAGAGGACAGTTTGATTTTAATAAAGTGCTAGACATAATTGCCAGGTTAGGAAAGGGAACTTGTGTATACATTTGAGTAAGAGTCAAGAGACAAGATCATCTTGCACATTCAATTCCAAAAACTCAATTATAATTATTTAGTGCTATGTGAGAATGTAAGCTTAATCAAGAGTCTTAAATTCTGTGAAAAAGAAAACTGCCAGGTCATTCTCATATGTAAGAGATGTGAGAAACTTAAGCTAAATATGGAGATAAAGTTGAAAATGTGACCTAATCACCTCAGATTAAGTATTAAGAGTGTTCCTCATAATATAATTTCAATTGATCAATACTGAATTTAAACTAACAGATAGAAAATAAGTTGAAAAACAGCATAGCACATAGAGAAAGGACTTTTAATATCCATACTGAATGATTAGATATATAAGGACTGTGATTTTGCAAACTGTCTAGAGCTATTTGGATAAATTGAAAAAAAATCTCTAGTCCAATAAAGTAATATGTAGTTGAACAGGGAAAAGAAACTGCAGTAGATTCTGATTTTAAACCTCCAAGGATAGAGAGAAATGAGACTGACAATATAGATGGTGTAAGTCTCATCATGCTATACGAATGAACACATTAAACTATTCACAGCCCATCACTTGGCACCAGAAAGTCCCAAATTACATGAAGAGCAATTTTGAGCCAGTGAGCACAAAAACAAACCCAAAGAAAATCTGTACTTGGCTATTACATTAAGCCTCACATTGAAGAGAGCCACCTAAGAAATCCTAGCTTTTAGTAAGTATATTAGAAAATAGGAATTGCAGAGAATATATACAATATGAGTGAGTACATGTATGAAATAAGTGACAACGTTTTTTAGAAGCTTATATACTAGGTTCAGTCATTTTAAAATCTGTCTTTAAAAATAAAATTGAAGGGTAATTTGAAGTTTATTACAGAGCAAAAAGTGGACAATAACAGAATATCCTCAGTTCCTAAAGTCCAAAAAAGAAAAAATCACTGAAAAGAAATTGCTTTCTCTATATAGGCATCAATTTTAAAAGAATTATCTAATTTTTTAATTTGGTATGGAAATATATTAATGTTTGTGACTTGCAAATTTTTGATTAAATGGAACTGTGTGGCTCACGTATTTTTTAAAAGCATAAGAAAAATGGAAATTATGCCCTTCAAAATGTCCCAAATACAATTGTTAATTTAAAACAATTACTCTGGGCTTCCCTGGTGGTGCAGTGTTTAAGAATGTGCCTGCCAATGCAGGGGACACAGGTTCGACCCCTGGTCCTGGAAGATCCCACATACTGCGGAGCAACTAAGCCTGTGAGCCACAACTACTGAGCCTGCGTGCCACAACTACTGAAGCCCGCACGCCTAGAGCCTGTGCTCCGTGACAAGAGAAGCCCCCCGTCGCCACAACTAGAGAAAAGCCCGTGCACAGCAACAAAGACCCAATGCAGCCAAAAATAAAAATAAATAAAATAAATAAATTTATAGAAAAAAACCTTAAACACAAAAGAGTAGGTATTAAATTAATTAATTAATTAAAAATAAAACAATTACTCTGAAGAAAAGTAATTTTAAAATCCCAAGCAATAGCAAAGCAATTCAAGCATTTATTAAAACAAATTGTTCCAGATAAAATAACATAGCTGCTCTTGGCAAAATTATAAAGTTTGTTTAGGAAATAATACAGAATTATATGGGGGAGGTCATTAATAAAATTCTAATATAGCATTTAATAAATGAAGCAATAAATAAATAAATCTGAAGCAAATTTAAATTAGCTTGGAAATAAACATTGTCAAATAAATTAAGTATTCGCTAAAATATTTTAAACAAAGGAAATTGATAAATGGTTCAGTATCCAATTGAGACAATATATTTGGCTGAAAATCTATTCTTTCTGGTCTCAATAAAAATTTTATTAATGACTTGGAATAGAGAATGAGCATTAGGTTATTGATATTAGTAGAAGTTTTGTTTTGAATAGGGAAAGATACACAAAGATACACAAATACACAAAGATCTGAAGGGATTGGCTCTAAAGCCAGAAAATGATAAGCTAGAGTCAGCTTAGAAAAATGCAAGCTACCATAGCATGAGAAAAAGAATTTGAAACTAATTTAATTCCATGAGAAAGTATGGGAATTGGTAATGCCAAAGAGATTCTACAGGGAATTAGAGAATAGTAAGTAACCACTTGAAGAATGGTAGGAAATAAAAGCAGGCCAAAGTCCTCCAAGTGCCATGTCTATCTCCTACTCATGGCAGTCTGCCATAAGTGGATGGCAATGACTAGATCAGGTGAGCTTGACAGGCATTACGTAACTATACAGCCTGACCACTACCATCACAGATAGCAGGAAGAGAAATGGTGAAATATACAGCAGAACCTCCTGGTTGCTGAACCCTGCCTCACACCAACACCTGATTTTCTTGTTTTAATTGAGGACCCATTGAAATAGAAGTGAATTCTGTAGCTATTGATAATAATTCAGTGAGATGGGGCTGATGGAGCACCAGACTGGGAGTCAGCAAATCTTCCACTGACCAGCCTGCACTTCCACCTTTGCACAACAAAGAGGTTGAACTGTAACACTCCTAAGGTCCTTCCAGCACTAAGTCTACATGGTAGTTACTTCGGTCTTTAGAAAATAAGCTGCATTTAGAACAAAGAGCCTGTAGTAAGCTTGTAGAATATATTACTCTGACAGAAGAGGCTGAATATACGTGGATTCACGAGAAAAATATTTAAGCCTTTGAGTTCTTATTAATAGTTAACACAAATTGAATGTTTCCTATTGCTAGGCACTGTGCTAAGTACTTTACATGGATTAATTCATTTAATGCTTAGAAGAATTCTTCAGCATAGGTATGATTATTATGTCCCCTTTACTGACAGTCCCACTGGGTCTCAGAGCGCTGTTAAATAACTTGACCAGAGTTGCACAACTACTAAGTGGTAACATTCCTGGACAAAGTCTTCATCAGTCCTTGAAAAACTAAGAAAAATAGGAAAATGGCATTCAATAAATACTCACTGAAGAAATAAAACGACAATGGGTACATACCTACAAGCACACTGTCTTTTGGAAGACAAAACAATGAGGAAAATGATATAACATCTGCTGAGCACTGCTGAATGCCAGGCACTTTACAAATACCCCATCTAATCCTCACAGTAACACTCTGAGTTAGATAGTTATCCTCATTTTATAGGTGAATGAACAGAAGCCAGCCTTTCATTGCTGTGTCCCCATCTGGACAGCTATGCCCAGAAATGTGTCATTTGGGACTGGGTCTGGAGCAGAAGGGAGAAGAGACCCCAACCAGAAGAAGCCTCTAAGGATGTGCTGCAGTACCCAGGCCCTCGTGGCTAAGTAACTAGGCACGTGGTTGACCTGAATCACTTTTTAGCTTTCAACTGCCTACCATCTTCCTGTTTGCACCCCAATCTCCCTTTTAGGAGAACCCTCATTTTGGTATGGTCGTGGTGAGAAGGGAAACTGCCACCTACCGCACCATGGATGTTAAAGGGGCCGGCCCTCCTCTCCCTCAGCCCTGTGCAGCCTTCTCTGGGAGGGAGCAAGTGCTCCTTGAGTTAGGCTGAGCCAAGTGAATGTTTGCACCCATCTGAATCCTGAGCATGTGAGGAAAGGCCAAGGCGGTCGGGGGTCACACTCCTCACAGCTATGCAGGTGGTATGCAGAGCAGCCTTTCCTGCAGGGGACCTGAGATGCTGATGATCTGTTGCCTGTCCTGAGGAGACTGGTTGCTTCCCATTCTTCAAGCTTGTTCTTCAGCTTCCCAATGATTTTGTGAGCCCAGAGATCTTTCTAACAAATTCCCTTTTGGTTTACAATAAACAGAGCTGGTTTCTGTTGCTTGCAACCAAGAATCCTAAATGGCACAGGGTGTGGGTAAAAAAGTAAAGGCAGGCGTTCACAGAACATTTAAAATCCATTCTTGTCAGAGCACTTTCTCAAATGATAGCTTCTGTGCTCCAGCTTCCCAGATGCCAAAGGATCACTCCCTGATCTGTGACTGAACATGGGTACCAATTCACATCCTCATCCCCAAATTCCTCAAATCCCCCCTCTCAGCTCCACCAGCTTTAAAGCGAACGTTGTACAAAGCCACAGAATAATAATCAATTTCTGCAGTTTGTGCTGTTTATGTCATTTTGACATTTGACCCCCTTAAAATGAAACCCTTTAGTGACAAGGTAGTTAAAAAAAAAAAAAAGAATGCTTTAAATACTGTTGTGGATATTACCTGAACTTATACAGAAGATAATGCTCTTTAAATCAGCTTCACAATTGTCTTGCATGAAAAATGACTGCTCATCACTGAGATAAGTAAGTTTCCCCTCTTTTTTCTATTATCTTCCTACACAGACACAGAAACACACACACTGACTCAAATACATTCATGTACAACTACACACCTTGCATTCTTTTTCACACAGATCTAAAGAGTATGGCAAATCCACCCCCTATGCTAACAGTAAATACTTTTCTCCCTAAACAGAATAGAAGAAAATCCATTCAAAGAGTTCCACATTCTGAGATTCCATTATCTGTGCATTGGAAGAAAAGCTTCCTTGGGCTATTCTGAACTTTCTTCATGTAGGTCTCCACCTAAGTGGAGAAGCTGGGTGAGAAGATCTCTGGGAGAAGATGAGGCCAGGACTCTGAGGCAGGTCATGAAGAGAGCAGACACCCCATCCACAGGTAAGGTGGTGCTATCCGAGTGCTTGTGACTGAGAGAGGAGAAAAGGGTGTGAACAAGAGCCCCAGGATGAAACCCAGGAAAGAAGCAATCTGCAGGAGAATGTTCCCTGAAAGCACATGGAATAAGAAATACAACACATTTCTTTCTGAAATTTATTATTCCTAAGCATGCTCCTTAGAGCATGAGCCGAGGAAGAGTTATAACTGGATTTTCTCTGACTTTCCATGGATTCTAACATACATGCTTATATAAACCGAACAAAATAGCATATTATTCTACAATGAACCAGCCCATTAGAATAAAAAAATAAATACATAAAACTTCTCTTAATTGCCTATTTGCACTAAGCACATTTTTTCCCTCATTTTGTCTGGCTGCAAGCCAGGATCTTTGCAAACTACCTTACTAGCATTCATTTTCAGAGCATTTACAGCAAACTATTGTATTGTAGGCCCTTTGAAAATCTAGTATAACCCAAAGTCAATAGAAGGTTCTCCTGTCCTTTGGAAATCCAGGAAAAATTGGCTCAAATCTCCAGATTCTGTGGCCTAGGGAAGTCCAGATTCCACCCCCAAGATTTCCACAAAGCACCTTAAGGGCCCAACTCTTGTGATGGCCTCCTGGCCTCCTGCTGCTGCAGGCTGGCTTTGTGCTGTGCTACCTGTACATGAACTCCAGGCCCTCTCATCAGCATCAACCTCTTTACTGAAGGTGCTGGGAGGGGGATGGAGGAGACATTTCCATCTCAGAAATTCCAATGGAAATGTTGGCATTACAGTTAAGTGTGCTGCAGCCCCTCCATCTCTGGGGGCCCAAGGCCCTTCAGCCCACACTCCCAGTCTGTTTTATGCGCTCTTCCCCACCTGTCAGGCATCACTTCTCTTGCCTTCCTTGATGAAGCATTGGCACTCACCTGCTCCCCAGCCTTGCATCTCATCTTCTGCCTGTAATTGTTACTACCAATATCATGGCACCTTTTAGAGACAAAGAGAGTTACTCTGTGAAGAGGAATTCAGGTGCCAGCCATTAAGATTAAAAATTTTTGCTTCCCTTACTAGAGGGAAGAAATGAGGGCAAAAAATATTACAAAGGGGAGGGAAGTTGACAGTAGGGAGTTGGGGAACTTCTGCTTGCCATTCCTTGAAATACACTCAAGGTGGCCCGGACTCAAAGGGTCTGATCGAGCAGGGCCTGAAAGGACTTTAAATGAGATGCAGACACTCAAGTTTGTCCCTGACTCAGAGTGACCAATCCACGGCCATAACCTTATGCCCAAAGGCCTGTGCTATGGACACTTTTTACTTTTTTAGGTGAGAAACAAGAGTCCCAGACCTTTTCCTCTGCCTATTTTAATCTTTGATCTTCTATGCAGTTTGACACAATGTGTTGCTTTCCTAATACTGCAAACCCACTGCTGCAAATGTCAACATGAGGAACAATTTTGAAAAGTACCAGGCATTATGGAAAGGGTTTATCAGGAACTGGAAAGGTTGCAACTATCTTTTGAAAGAGAGAGAGAAACAGAGAAACAGAGAAACAGAGAGACAGAGAGAGACAGAGATGGAGAGACAAGGAAAGAAGGGGGAGAAAACTCCTCAATAGAAGATAATGCCCTCAGAATAATAGCATCCAAGCTTCAAATAGCAGTGCACTGCCTTCTAATTTCAATTTGATGTGTGCAGAATTCTTTCTCTTCCAATGCCAAATCCAGAATGAAACATGCAATAAAAATTACTGCCTGAAACATGGTGATAGCATTTAATCCTCTGGCAACACATTAGAAAGTCTTTCCGCTTTAAACCGAGGACTGCCACACTGCAGCTTTGCTCATGAAATTATTTATTCATGCCTTGGTTTATAAACTCCCTTTTTATATGCTTTCTATCAGCTAACAATGGGCTGGAGCATTTATGTTCGCAGTCTGACAGAGTCCACATTATGAGGCTGGAAGTTCGATGCCTGGCACAGAATTGCTGCCTGGAGGGAGCTGTGTTGTCTGCTTGAGTTGTTTCAGCTTCAGAAAGCTGGCAGGGACTGTGGCAGGTTGGGGCACCTCGATGACCAGAGGGACTGCATGTGGGGGAAGGCAATGAGGGAGGAAGGCGATATTAGAGCACTTGGAAGCTTCTGGCAACTGAGTCCACACGTCTAGGGCGGCATGTACAGAAGGGAAGAAGAGGACTCAAAGACTGCAGGATAAATGTCTCCATAAACCAACGTCAGTGATCGTTAATTAGTAGCAATATGTGCAAACCAGGGCTGTCTTCCTTTTTGTGAAGGTGAAAAAGTGAGGAGAGAATATTGATTTGCTGAACAAATTAAAAGTAGAAGCAGATTACAAAGGAAAAGTTATATACTTAAGAGACCAAACTGATTCAAAGCACTTTAATATGTATATAAATACATATGCATACATGCAATTTATGTCTAAGGAAAGGTAAGGCTACAGTGGGGATAGAAGCTTATTAAGATCATTCTAAACCACTCATTAAAGCAGGACTACTAGCATATAATACTCGAGTAGGTTATCCCTTCCCTGACTTTTCTGACTTGGTCAATTCCTGCTATTAAGAATTTTTGTATTACCATATAACCTCTTTTCCTCAACATTTAACAGTTAACAATTTTATTTAATTTTGTGTGTCTCTGTGTGTGTGTGTACTCCATGAGCACTCCACAAGGGCTTGTATTTTTTCCTTCAGCTAGTACCTACAGAGAGCCTAGCACTTCCTACTGAAAAATGCTATGAATGCAATAAAATTAAATATCTTTAAAAAATATTTTAATTCAGATTTTCCACTAAATATTGGTTGTAACGAAATTACACTAAAAGGTGTAGCAAATCACCAAAATGATAATAAAAACTTATTGAAAGGACAAAATTATTCTGGTAAAATATTGACAATCATGGACAATGTTAAGATCCTTTTGGTTTTAATAATGGTAAAATAATTTTAAAAATAGTAAAGCTCAAAAATCTTTATCAGTATGGTTATATAAATGTAAATACCCTGTAGCATAATCCAATGAGCTAAGTTTTCACCAGAATTAAGACAGTCTTAAATTTTTTTATCTTTATTGGCAAAGAAAATATATTGTTTTTCTCTCTCTTGAACTTTCTGGGGAAATAGATCACCTTTCCACCCTCCAATACCTCCATACTCCTGCAGCTTGCTTTGCTTCAGCCCAGGGCTTTCTTTCTGCTCTCTGAGCGCTCCAAGCCTCCTCCCACCTCGGAGGGTTCACACCTGCTGGCCCCAAATCTTTGCAGAGCTTGTGCCTTCTTTTCCTTCTGAGTCACCCTGAGAGGCCTTTCTTGATGGTGCTAATGATGCCTGTCCCCACTTACCCTCTAGCACGTACCTTGTTTCACTTGCTTATTGGCACTTATCCCTATCTAACGTTATCCAATTTGTGGGCTCATTGGTTTGTAGGCTTATTTGGGGTCTCCCCCCCAAGAATGCAAGGACCTTGAGAGTAGGGGACTATATCTGTCTTAACATGTTAATAGCCCCAGTGCCTAGCATGGTGCCTGGTAATGTAGTAGGTGCTTCATAAGTATTTACAGAATGAATGAATGAATTACTAGAAAAACAGATGAGGAAATAAGTGAACCATTTTTACTACATAATATCAAAAGAGTTTGAAAACATATTCTTGGATGGGGTGAGATAATAGTGTATAAACTTGCTATTAAAGTGTCAGCTGGGCTGTCCAGCTGTATAGGCATCTAATCACTTAGGTCAGCATCATGTATTGTGTACTTCAGCGTGCACACGCTTTTCTTTATTTGGTTCCCACAACTATCCCATAAGTAGAAAGGGCAAGGACAGAGGCAGGATCACTTGTGTTTTTAACAGAGGAGGAAACTGAGTTCAGAAAGGTTAAATTATTTTCCCAAGTCATGCATGTAATAGGCAACAGGGCTGGGTCTCCAGCCCCGCCTTTGGCAGTTTTCCTGCTATACCATCAAATGTCTGTCTCTTTTGTTTCCAAACAAATCATTTGTTTATTTAGTTAATCTTTCAAGAAATCTAAATCAGGTACCTACTATTGATTGTGAAGGATTCTCTTAGGCACTATGCAGCAATAAAGCTGTGCAGATAACAATTTCTCTCTGGAGAATCAAAATGCATAAATGACTCACCAACCTGAAGATATTTCAGTTAAGCGCCTTATTATCAGGAAAACCTCAATGTTATACAGGTAGGAAAACCTTCCAGCTTGGATAATACTGGGATGGGTCTCCAGGAAAAACAACTTTGTAAGTCTCCCTGGAAAGGTGGATGCGATTTCAATAGGAAAGAAGAAAAGAGAGGACGTTCTAAGAAAAGGTTACAAAATGAAACAAGAAAATATCATGTTTTCAGAAATTAGTAAAGAGTTAATCAAAGGAAATGTTTGAACAGAGGGGAGACTTTGGAGGTACTGGAATTAATATTAAATGACAATTGCTGTTTGGTGCTTTTAACATGCAGGAATGGGTTCTTTTGAGTCTTGTAAAATGCTAAGCCAGTTGCCATAGAAATACAGTAGTCATTATGCCATAGAGGAAGTCAGGCATCCCAGCTGGTGAAGGAGGGGGAGGGGGAAAGAAAATGGTATTCTGAGGCCCCAAAATTCAAATTAACAGAGGTCTGTGGCCAAATTTATTCATTTTTAGAGTTTGAAATTGTATGAATTAAATGCTTGGTATGAAATATCTATTTATGGTAGAATATTTTTTTGTACCCAGAGAATCTTAAGTTTCATGAAGGTAAAACGTGAAAGAAATATTTATATTTGCTTGGGAAAGAAAGGAATTATTTCCATGATTATTATTTAATTAGTAAGATTTTACAGCTGTATATCTAAATAGATCTACAGAAATAGAGATACAGGACAGAAACACACACACACACACACACACACACACACACACACACACCACCGTGCTACCACTGTCACTGATGTATGAAAAGACAATTTAGGCTCTGACAGCATTTTCCTCATATCTTGGGATACGTTCAAATTCACTCTTTACAATAGAATCTAACATTTTAATATCAAACTTGAGTTAATTTATGTTAGTGGAACATTTACAAGGTGATCTAAGAGATGGGTGGTGAGAGGTTTTTACATTAGAGATGTGGTTTTCATAGAGTGACTAGGGGGGTCCCTGCATTTTCATAGACAATGCCATATTAGCATTACATTCCTTGGTGCTTTGCTAAATATCAACAGCTGGGCTATTTTATTCTGAATGAAATTTTCTTATTATTGTGGTTGTCAGGAATGTAGACTATGGAGTCAGAAGGAAATGAACTCAGATCCCAGCACTGCCACATACTGTGTGATCTGGGGAAATAATAATCACTTTTCTCACTGGGTTGTTGTCAGGATAAAATGAATTAAAATCCACGTAAAGTGTTTTCGAACAATATCTCACACATATTAGCCACTTAGTAATCATACATGTTAATAATAACAATAATTAGAAGGACTTCCGGGGAAGATGGCGGAAGAGTAAGATGCGGAGATCACCTTCCTCCCCACAGATACACCAGAAATACAGCTACACATGGAACTGCTCCTACAGAACACCTACTGAACGCTGGCAGAAGACCTCAGACCTCCCAAAAGGCAAGAAACTCCCCACGTACCTGGGTAGGGCAAAAGAAGAAAGAATAAACAGAGACAAAAGAATAGGGACGGGACCTGCACCAGTGGGAGGGAGCTGTGAAGGAGGAAAGGTTTCCACACACTAGGAAGCCCCTTTGCGAGCGGAGACTGCAGGTGGCGGAGGGGGAAGCTTCCGAGTAGCGGAGGAGAGCACAGCAACAGGGGTGTGGAGGGCAAAATGCAGAGATTTCCGCACACAGGACCGGTGCCCACCGGCACTCACCAGTCCGAGAGGCTTGTCTGCTCACCTGCGGGGGCGGGTGGGGGCTGGGAGCTGAGGCTCGGGCTTCGGTCGGAGCGCAGGGACAGGACTGGGACTGGGGTCGTGAACACAGCCTGAAGGGGCTAATGCGCCACAGCTAGCCGGGAACGAGTCCGGGAAAAAGTCTGGACCTGCCAAAGAGGCAAGAAACTTTTTCTTGCCTCTTTGTTTCCTGATGCGCGAGGAGAGGGGATTAAGGGCGCTGCTTAAAGGAGCTCCAGAGACGGGCGCGAGCCGCGGCTGAAAGCGCGGACCCCAGAAACGGGCATGGGACACTGGGGCTGCTGCTGCCACCGCCAAGAGGCCTGTGTGCGAGTGCAGATCACTGTCCACGCCCCGCTTCCAGGGAGCCGCTTGCAGCCCGTCACTGCCGGGGTCCGGGATCCAGGAACGGCTTCCCTGGGAGAGCGCACGCCGCACCTCGGGCTGGTGCAACGTCATGCCGGCCTCTGCCGACGCAGGCTCTCCACGCACTCCGTGCCCCTCCCTCCCCCTCGGCCTGAGTGAGCCAGAGTCCTCGAAGCGGCTGCTCCTTTAACCCTGTCCTGCCTGCGCGAAGAACAGACGCCCTCTGGCGACCTACACGCAGAGGCGGGGCCAAATCCAAAGCTGAGACCCAGGAGCTGTGAGAACAAAGAAGAGAAAGGGAAATCTCTCCCAGCAGCCTCAGAAGCAGTGGATTAAAGCTCCACAATCAACTTGATGTACCCTGCATCTGTGGAATACATGAATAGACAACGAATCATCCCAAATTGAGGAGCCGTGTGGATGAAAGCTTCTTGGTGCTGCAGCCGGGAGTCAGTGCTGTGCCTCTGAGGTGGGAGAGCCAACTTCAGGACACTGGTCCACAACAGACCTCCCAGCTCCACATAATAACAAACAGCGAAAATCTTCCAGAGATCTCCATCTCAACACCAGCACCCAGCTTCACTCAACGACCAGCAAGCTATAGTGCTGGACACCCTATGCCAAACAACTAGCAAGACAGGAACACAACACCACCCATTAGCAGAGAGGCTGCCTAAAATCATAAAAAGTCCACAGACACCCCAAAACACACCACCAGACGTGGACCTGCCCGCCAGAAAGACAAGATCCAACCTCATCCACCAGAACACAGGCACTAGTCCCCTCCACCAGGAAGCCTACACAACCCACTGAACCAACCTTAGCCACTGGGGAAAGACATCAAAAACAACGGGAACTACGAACCTGCAGCCTGCAAAAAGGAGACCCCAAACACAGTAACATAAGCAAAATGAGAAGACAGAAAAACACACAGCAGGAGAAGGAGCAAGATAAAAACCCACCAGACCTAACAAATGAAGAGGAAATAGGCAGTCTACCTGAAAAACAATTCAGAATAATCACAGTAAATATGATCCAAAATCTTGGAAATAGACAAAATGCAAGAAACAGTTAACAAGGACCTAGAAGAACTAAAGATGAATCAAGAAACGATTAAAAACACAATAAATGAAATAAAAAATACTCTAGATGGGATCAATAGCAGAAAAACTGAGGCAGAAGAATGGATAAGTGAGGTGGAAGATAAAATAGTGGAAATAACTACTGCAGAGCAGAAGAAAGAAAAAAGAATGAATAGAACTGAGCACAGTCTCAGAGACCTCTGGGACAACATTAAACGCACCAACATTCGAATTATAGGGGTTCCAGAAGAAGAAGAGAAAAAGAAAGGGACTGAGAAAATATTTGAAGAGACTATAGTTGAAAACTTCCCTAATATGGGAAAGGAAATAGTTAATCAAGTCCAGGAAGCACAGAGAATCCCATACAGGATAAATCCAAGGAGAAATACGCCAAGACACATATTAATCAAACTGTCAATAATTAAATACAAAGAAAACATATTAAAAGCAGCAAGGGAAAAACAACAAATAACACACAAGGGAATCCCCATAAGGTTAACAGCTGATCTTTCAGCAGAAACCCTGCAAGCCAGAAGGGAGTGGCAGGACATATTTAAAATGATGAAGGAGAAAAACCTGCAACCAAGATTACTCTACCCAGCAAGGATCTCATTCAGATGTGATGGAGAAATTAAAACCTTTACAGACAAGCAAAAGCTGAGAGAGTTCAGCACCACCAAACCAGCTTTAAAACAAATGCTAGGGCCTCCCTGGTGGCGCAGTGGTTGAGAGTCCGCCTGCCGATGCAGGGGATACGGGTTCGTGCCCCGATCTGGGAGGATCCCATGTGCCGCGGAGCGGCTGGGCCCGTGAGCCATGGCCTCTGGGCCTGCGCATCCGGAGCCTGTGCTCCGCAACGGGAGAGGCCACAGCAGTGAGAGGCCCGCATACCGCAAAAAGAAAAAAAAAAAAAAAAAAAAAAAAAAAAAAAAAAAAAAAAAAAACAAATGCTAAAGGAACTTCTCTAGGCAAGAAACACAACAGAAGGAAAAGACCTACATTAACGAACCCAAAACAATTAAGAAAATGGGAATAGGAACATACATATCAATAACTACCTTAAATGTAAATGGACTAAATGCTCCCACCAAAAGACACAGACTGGCTGAATGGATACAAAAACAAGACCCATATATATGCTGTCTACGAGAGACCCACTTCAGACCTAGAGACACATACAGACTGAAAGTAAGGGGATGGAAAAAGATATTCCATGCAAATGGAAACCAAAAGAAAGCTGGAGTAGCAATTCTCATATCAGACAAAATAGACTTTAAAATAAAGACTACTAGAAGAGACAAAGAAGGACACTACATAATGATCAATGGATCGATCCAAGAAGAAGATATAACAATTGTAAATATTTATGCACCCAACATAGGAGCACCTCAATACATAAGGCAAATACTAACAGCCATAAAAGGGGAAATCGACAGTAACACATTCATAGTAGGGGACTTTAACACCCCACTTTCACCAATGGACAGATCATCCAAAATGAAAATAAATAAGGAAACACAAGCTTTAAATGATACATTAAACAAGATGGACTTAACTGATATTTATAGGACATTCCATCCAAAAACAACAGAATACACATTTTTCTCAAGTGCTCATGGAACATTCTCCAGGATAGATCATATCTAGGGTCACAAATCAAGCCTTGGTAAATTTAAGAAAACTGAAATTGTATCAAGTATTTTTTCCGATCACAATGCTATGAGACTAGATATCAATTACAGGAAAAGATCTGTAACAAACACATGGAGGTTAAACAATACACTACTTAATAATGAAGTGATCACTGAAGAAATCAAAGAGGGAATCAAAAAATACCTAGAAACAAATGACAATGGAGACACGACGACCCAAAACCTATGGGATGCAGCAAAAGCAGTTCTAAGAGGGAAGTTTATAGCAATACAATACCACCTTAAGAAACAGGAAACATCTCGAATAAACAACCTAACCTTGCACCTAAAGCAATTAGAGAAAGAAGAACAGAAACACCCCAAAGTTAGCATAAGGAAAGAAATCATAAAAATCAGATCAGAAATAAAACGAAATGAAGGAAAAGATAGCAAAGATCAATAAAACTAAAAGCTGGTTCTTTGAGAACATAAACAAAATTGATAACCCATTAGCCAGACTCATCAAGAAAAAAAGGGAGAAGACTCAAATCAATAGAATTAGAAATGAAAAAGGAGAAGTAACAACTGACACTGCAGAAATACAAAAGATCATGAGAGATTACTACAAGCAACTCTATGCCAATAAAATGGACAACCTGGGAGAAATGGACAAATTCTTAGAAAGGCACAACCTGCCAAGACTGAATCAGGAAGAAAAAGAAAATATGAACAGACCAATCACAACACTGAAATTGAAACTGTGATTAAAAATCTTCCAACAAACAAAAGCCCAGGACCAGATGGCTTCACAGGCAAATTTTATCAAACATTTAGAGAAGAGCTAATACCTATCCTTCTCAAACTCTTCCAAAATATAGCAGAGGGAGGAACACTCCCAAACTCATTCTACGAGGCCACCATCACCTTGATACCAAAACCAGACAAGGATGTCACAAAGAAAGAAAACTACAGGCCAATATCACTGATGAACATAGATGCAAAAATCCTCAACAGAATACTAGCAAACAGAATCCTACAGCACATTAAAGGGATCATACACCATGATGAAGTAGGGTTTATTCCAGGAATGCAAGGATTCTTTAATATACGCAAATCAATCAACGTGATACACCATATTAACAAATTGAAGGAGAAAAACCATATGATCATGTCAATAGATGCAGAGAAAGCTTTTGACAAAATTCAACACCCATTTATGATAAAAACCCTGCAGAAAGTAGGCATAGAGGGAACTTACCTCAACATAATAAAGGCCATATATGACAAACCCACAGCCATCATCATCCTGAATGGTGAAAAACTGAAACCATTTCCACTAAGATCAGGAAAAAGACAAGGTTGCCCACTCTCACCACTATTATTCAACATAGTTTTGGAAGTTTTAGCCACTGCTATCAGAGAAGAAAAGGAAATAAAAGGAATCCAAATGGGAAAAGAAGAAGTAAAGCTGTCACTGTTTGCAGATGACATGATACTATACATAGAGAATCCTAAAGATGCTACCAGAAAACTACTAGAGCTAATCAATGAATTTGGTAAAGTAGCAGGATACAAAATTAATGCACAGAAATTTCTTGCATTCCTATACACTAATGATGAAAAATCTGAAAGTGAAATCAAGAAAACACTCCCATTTACCACTGCAAAAAAAAGAATAAAATATCTAGGAATAAACCTACCTAAGGAGATAAGAGACCTGTATGCAGACAATTATAAGACACTGATGAAAGAAATTAAAGATAATACAAATAGATGGAGAGATATACCATGTTCTTGGATTGGAAAAATCAACATTGTGAAAATGACTACTACCCAAAGCAATCTACAGATTCAATGCAATCCCTATCAAACTACCAATGGCATTTTTCACAGAACTACAACAAAAGATTTCACAATTTGTATGGAAACACAAAAGACCCCGAATAGCCAAAGCAATCTTGATAACGAAAAATGGAGCTGGAGGAATCAGCCTCCCTGACTTCAGAATATACTACAAAGCTACAGTAATCAAGACAGTATGGTACCAGCACAAAAAGAGAAATATAGATCAATGGAACAGGATAGAAAGCCCAGAGATAAACCCACGCACATATGGTCACCTTATTTTTGATAAAGGAGGCAAGAATATACAGTGGAGAAAAGACAGCCTCTTCTTTAAGTGGTGCTCCGAAAATTGAACAGGTACATGTAAAAGTATGAAATTAGAACACTCCCTAACACCATACACAAAAATAAAGTCAAAATGGATTAAAGACTGAAATATAAGGCCAGACACTATAAAACTCTTAGAGGAAAACATAGGCAGAACACTCTATGACATAAATCACAGCAAGATCCTTTTTGACCCATCTCCTAGAGAAATGGAAATAGACACAAAAATAAACAAATGGGACCTGATGAAACTTCAAAGCTTTTGCACAGCAAAGGAAACCATAAACAAGATGAAAAGAAAAGCCTCAGAATGGGAGAAAAGATTTGCAAATGAAGCAACTGACAAAGGATTAATCTCTAAAATTTATAAGCAGCTCATGCAGCTCAATAACAAAAAAAACAAACAACCCAATCCAAAAATGGGCAGAAGACCTAAATAGACATTTCTCCACAGAAGATATACAGACTGCCAACAAGGAATGCTCAACATCTTTACTCATTAGAGAAATGCAAATCAAAACTACAATGAGATATCATCTCACACCAGTCAGAATGGCCATCATCAAAAAATCTAGAAACAGTAAATGATGGAGAGGGTGTGGAGAAAAGGGAACACTCTTGCACTGCTGGTGGGAATGTGAATTGGTACAACCACTATGGAGAACAGTATGGAGGTTCCTTAAAAAACTAAAAATAGAACTACCATATGACCCAGCAATCCCACTACTGGGCATATACCCTGAGAAAACCATAATTCAAAAAGAGTCATGTACCAAAATGTTCATTTCAGCTCTATTTACAATAGCCCGGAGATGGAAACAACCTAAGTGTCCATCGTCGGATGAATGGGTAAAGAAGATGTGGCACATATATACAATGGAATATTACTCAGCCATAAAAAGAAGCGAAATTGAGCTATTTATAATGAGGTGGATAGACCTAGAGTCTGTCATACAGAGTGAAGCAAGTCAGAAAGAGAGAGACAAATACCGTATGCTAACACATATATATGGAATTTAAGGAGAAAAAAAATGTCATGAAGAACCTAGGGGTAAGACAGGAATAAATACACAGACCTACTAGAGAATGGACTTGAGGATATGGGGAGGGGGAAGGGTAAACTGTGACAAAGCGAAAGAGAGGCATGGACATATATACACTACCAAACGTAAGGTAGATAGCTAGTGGGAAGCAGCCGCATAGCACAGGGAGATGAGCTCTGTGCTTTGTGACCGCCTGGAGGGGAGGGATAGGGAGGGTGGGAGGGAGACGCAAGAGGGAGGGGATATGGGAACATATGTATATGTATAACTGATTCATTTTGTTATAAAGCAGAAACGAACACACCATTGTTAAGCAATTATACTCCAATAAAGATGTAAAATAATAATAATAATAATAACAATAATTACCTTAGAAACAACAATGATGATCACTTTTTGAGTAAATAGTATGTTCGATTACCTTAAATACATTATTTTTAATCTTCACAAAGACTCTGTGAGTTAGACAGTATTATCCCATTTAACAACAACAAAAAAAAATACTGAGGCTTATAGGTATTCATATACTTACCAAAATTACTCCAATGGTAAATGGAGGAGCTGAGCTTGGACCCATACTTGACCTACTTTGTTGATTTTTGGTTTTTGTTTTTTTACTCTGTTGTCACTATAATACCGTGAAGTGCCTCAGGTGCCTCAGTAAGGCTTTCTTTCCTTTTGTCTGGAATAATGGCTCATAAATATTATGACATAAAAAAAAAGCTCAAATGATGCACCATTTACTGAACAGAACATAAGAGATCTAACAAAGGAATTAAAGAAAAGAATACTGTGCAAGATAAAGCTTATGCAAGTAAGCGAACAAAGAGACAAAAATAATTCTTAGCTGGTGGACCATCTGACAGTCATTTATACCTGGCACTGGTATAAATAAATAGAAAACCGATCTCTGGCTGTATTATGGTTAAATTATTTGTGTACTACTATTATCATCACTCAATAAGCAAGATAGTCCCAATTTGACCAAGCCAAGATGAGTAAGTTACTCAATATTCATCAAACGTGAGGGAAAAGACTTCTAGACTGATTTTAAAACATTACCAAATGCCAAAATAGCAAACCTGAAAAATGTAACTGTTTCTTCTTGATTCTTTACAATAGGGAATCAAGACTATGTAATCTTCATTTCATTGCAATAAACTTTAGGTCACCTTTAAAACCTAAAATGAATATTTTATGGGTGGCATAATTTATTCCAATAAAACCTCCTTTATTTACTATGTTATTCGGAGACTGATTAAGCAGGACCTCCCTGAGAGGCAGTGTGTCCTGGTGGTTAAGAAGACAGACTTGGGTTCTCACTGCATTTTTTTTTTTTTTTTTTTTGCGGTACGCGGGCCTCTCACTGTTGTGGCCTCTCCCGCTGCGGAGCACAGGCTCCGGACGTGCAGGCTCAGCGGCCATGGCCCACGGGCCCAGCCGCTCTGCGGCATGTGGAATCTTCCCGGACCTGGGCATGAACCGGCGTCCCCTGACTTGGCAGGTGGACTCTCAACCATGCGCCACCAGGGAAGCCCCCCCACTGCATTTTTACCATTTACTAGCCATTAGATTGTACACATTAGCTAACTTTCTAAGCCTTCATTTTTTCTTCTGTGTGGAAGTGATAATAAAAAAATCTACCTCATGGAGTTACTATAAAGATTAGGAAAGATAATACATGTGAAGCCCTTATTTCAGTGCCTGGCCAGAATAAGTCTTCAATAAATATTAGTGGTTGCTCTTTTTATTATGGAGAAGTAGAATGATACAGCAGAAGCATATGAGATTTGGATTCAGACAGACTTTGGGTAGGATATACAAGGCCTCATTCAATTACTTACTACTTACGGAACTAAGCAAATACGTAACTGTCTTCCAGGAAGAGACTCTTGGAGAGGTTGGATTCTTTACTGGAGGGGTTAGAAGGGTAGCCAGGGTGGATCTTGGGGAGGGGAAGTAGATATTTTTTTCAGGAAAGGCATGATAATGAACATATTGTCATTAACAAATCTTAATCCTAGCAAAGATATTCAATTTTTAAACAGGAATAAGAAGTTCTCCCAAAAGTGACACAGACCAGAAAGCTGGCAGGAAAAAGAGATTTTTGATTCATACAGCTAATGTGTGCATTGAGAATCACATTCAGTTGTATGAATTGTTGATATGCTATGACGTGCTCTACAATCCCAACAAGCCTAGAAAGAATACATGTCAAAAATTATAAAGGATTGGAGACTTTACTCTACTTGCAAGCTAACAAGTTAGCCAACTACAGCTTCATGGATATTAGTGGAAGACACAAGACTCCTGGGTCAGAGATGAAGGACAGTTAATTATCCATAGCAGTAGCAGTAGCTAGAGCATTAGCATTCATCTGTGCCAGTTCCTCAAGCCCCAATTCCCAATTCTGAGGCCACGTGAAGAGGGGCAGATAACGCCTGCATGTGTAATACGCTGCATCACAAGAGAGGAATCCTGAGCTGAGAGAATCTTTTATAACGGGTAGAGAAAGTGCCTGCCCCTTTCTCTGGAGGCAGACATAATCTTTATTATACTGGACAATAAGCATGGCTGCACTTTGCTCAAGAGGGAAGCACTATCTTTAGGCTTATCACCACCATTCTTGGAAAGATTGTCCAGAACAAAGGACAACCAGCGTCTCTGCTCACAAGACATACAGAAATGTGAGCCCCATGGAGAGTTGTTCCCCAGTGATACAAGACAACGTATACAAAAGCTCCTCGAGTCGTCCCTGTTGGAAAAGAAAATGCCACTTAGAAAAATCTCTTTAAGATTGTGAAACCTATATATCAAGGCTTCATTTTCCCCACCCGAATCTCCCGTTGTCTAAAGCTTGGCTGATCACTGTAGGAGCCAGCACTAACAATTTACTTAACGTCAGCTTTGCGGAGCCAGAACACACCCCTTCTGATCTGCCAGCTGGTTTGGGGCCGGATGCTCTGCATCCTCACAGCTGCCTCGATTGTGTTCTTTGTAGTAGGTGAGTGATACCCTAGATAATGAAAAATGATAGGTCATTTCTTTCTCTTGAACCCTGTTCTCTACCGACACTCTGAAAAATCAGAAGACTGCTTATTTCGACCCACTCTACAGTTGCGCCATTGCTGTGGGAGGAACACAGCGTCCCGGTCTTGATGGGGCGTCTCCATGGGGAACCCTGGCTTATATGGCTCCCAGGGGATGGCAGCAGGAACTCGGAAAAAGAGGCAGATCTCTAAACCTGCCCTGCAGCTCCTTCCTTGGAAGTGGAAGGTTGCCAGACAAAGATGGCCTATGGTTCTTTTTCAGAAATCTCCTTTTACCATTAGATTTCCCAGTCCTTCCCATCAGGAGTCATTCTTAGAAAAGCATCAGACATCAAACAAATTTTACCTTCGTGGGGCTCAATCTCTTGCTTGGGTGAGGTTGAGTTGGGGGGAGACTTGAGTTTTAAGCCCGTTCGTCTAATGAAGAAATAAGTCACTGTCTTCAATTAAGAATAGTCACAGGGGCCTCCCTGGTGGCGCAAGTGGTTGGGAGTCCGCCTGCCGATGCAGGGGATACGGGTTCGTGCCCCGGTCTGGGAGGATCCCATATGCCGCGGAGCGGCTGGGCCCGTGAGCCATGGCCGCTGAGCCTGCGCATCCGGAGCCTGCGCGTCCGGAGCCTGTGCTCCGCGACGGGGGAGGCCACAACAGTGAGAGGCCCGCATACCAAAAAAAAAAAAAAAAAAAAAAAAAAAAAAAAAAAAAGAATAGTCACAGCAAACTGTTGCATAGCATTTTCCAGGTGCCAGGCACTGTTCTAAGGGCTTGGCATATAGTTACCCATCCAATCAAAGTTATTATCTTCATATTATAAATGAGGAACTTGAGGTACAGAGATATTATTTTTTTTACAGAGATATTATTAACTCCAAGGTCACACAAATAAGTGGCAGAGCTAGGATTTGAACCCAGGCAGTCTAACAGCAGAGTCTAGGCTGTGGACCACTAACCAAGACAGCCTGTGGGATAAGAGAGTGTTACCCCCATAGTCAGCTGGCACCACCCTATAGGTTGAACTCAAGTAGTGCTTATTGGTAAATTAATGGCTTTTCGATGTGTATAGTAGAGAACAAACTTGAGTTTAGAATGGAAGAAAGTTAACTCCAGCTAAAAAACAGAGATAACAACTGCTTTTCCAGTCCAGATATAAAGCAACAGAAGTCACCCATCAAAAGTGATTAGCACAAAGAGCCCTTAAAAATAAACCATTAATAAGGTAGAACTGAGGCTTATTTTTTCAAGTATTTGGAACTACATTCCCTAAAACAATGACAAATTACATCTCCATCAAGCACATGGTAATTGAAGCCCTAAGCTCATAAATCATCATCAAGAGGCCAGAATGCCATATTGCACCTGGTTTGTTCCCTTCTGAAGGGACAGCTGCAGTGCACCCATCCTTCCTGCTTCCAAGACAGGACACCACTCATTCCTCAGAAATTATTTGAAAAGAGCTGTCCCAGATCAGGGGTCAGGGACAATCAGTTGGTGCTGAAACTACGTCATTTTGAAGCATCATAGCTACCAATTTCCTATTGTATTTCCTTATTTTCCTGTAATGACACTTTAAAAACCCTTCTTTGCCACATTTACACCTATGCTGATCAACACCCAGAGTTAAGAAGTGACTCGAGGAAAGCTACTGAAAGCTGTATTTCTAATGCTTATGTAACCATGTCATATATGCAGTTGGCAACCCCCTCCAAGTGTTTACTGTCCAAAAAATTAGTTTCTGGTTCCATTTATCATTTGTGATCCATCCAGCATTTATTTGGCAGCAGATGGAATTTCATGATTGCCCAGATCCTGCTGTCACCTCCTACATTCACACACACACACACACACACACACACACACACACACACACACACACACACACTTAGAATCACAGAAATCAAAGGGGTCTTATAGATAATTCAGTTTACACTGCTTACTTTATAGATGAGAAAACTGAGGTCCAGAGATATTATGTCTAGTTAGTCATTGTATTAGTCCCCTTAGCTGCAAGCAACAGAATTTCATCTCAGACAAGTTTAATCAAAAAGAATAATTACAAAAAAAAAGAATAATTACTATAGGGATATGAGGGGAGTGCCTCCAGGATCCCAAGGGCAAAAACACTGGCAGCACAGAACCAGGTAGAACCAGGGATTCAAGCCCTGTCTGCAGCCTCAATTTCTCTTTCCTCCACTCCTGCTTCTCCATGTGCTTTTCTCTTTCTCTCTCAACCTGCTTCCTTGACTTATACAGATGAAGCTCAAAGATTCCAGGGAATAATCTCACTGATCCAGGCCAGTTCAGATGCCCATCCCCCAACCAGTCACCCACAGCCCAAGAACATGGTCATATTGTAATGTGACTGCTTTCACTGCAATAATGTTGTTGGGAGAAAATTCCCAGAAAATGGGTATGGGACAAAGTGTTCTGGGTGAATCTAGAATTTAAGACTTCTTACTCTTGGTTGAGTTGTCTTTTCTGCTTCGGCTCTCATCCCATTACCTGTAGATTAATAATTTAAACATATGCAGGATCTAGAAAACTACTTCCTTGCCCTCTGAGGCCAACCCTCTGTTCCCATTTTTCTATTGATCACCTCCTATTCTTAATGCCACAAACAGAAGCCAGCCCCTCCCTTCATACCCTACTTTTGCCCTCATATACTTTTTTTTTTAACATCTTTATTGGAGTATAATTGCTTTACAATGGTGTGTTAGTTCCTGCTGTATAACAAAGTAAATCAGCTATACATATACGTATATCCCCATATCTCCTCCCTCTTGTGTCTCCCTCCCACCCTCCCTATCCTACCCCTCTAGGTGGTCACAAAGTACCAAGCTGATCTCCCTGTGCTGGGCAGCTGCTTCCCACTAGCTATTTTACATTTGGTAGTGTATATATGTCCATGCCACTCTCTCACTTTGTCCCATCTTACCCGTCCCCCTCCCTGTGTCCTCAAGTCCATTCTCTACATCTGAATCTTTATTCTTGTCCTGTCCTGACCCTAGGTTCTTCAGAAACTTTTTTTTTTTTTTAGATTCCATATATATGTGTTAGCATATGGTATTTGCTTTTTTCTTTCTGACTTACTTCACTCTGTATGACAGACTCTAGGTCCATCCACCTAACTACTCATAACTCAATTTCATTCCGTTTTATGGCTGAGTAATATTCCATTGTATACATGTGCCACATCTTCTTTATCCATTCATCTGTCGATGGACATTTAGGTTGCTTCCATGTCCTGACTATTGTAAATAGAGCTGCAGTGAACATTGTGGTACATGACTCTTTGAATTATGGTTTTCTCAGGGTATATGCCCAGTAGTGTGCCCTTATATACTTTATACATCCTTCACTTATTCTCCTTGCCCCTTTCTCACCCTCAGCCTGTTTCTGTGCCCCACGACATCTCACCCCACCTTCTCTGATGATGAAATGGAAGTGACCATGGCAGAGTGAGTGGGAGCTCTTTCTGACTCACCATCGCCATCCCCTTCCCTTCAACACCCACTCCTTCCTTCCCTCCCTTACGCTTCCCAGTCCTCTCTCATCTCTTTGCTCCTTTTTATTTTCTTTAATTGAGTTCTTCTCAGCCTTTCTCCATTTTCTTGCCACAATGACCCCTTCCCCCCACTGTACTTACTTTAGGGTTCCTCCCACCCTCTACCACCACCCACCTCCGAGCCATGGCCTCCAGCATAGGATGGGCTGTGCATCCCAGGTCTTCACTCTCCCCCCTGTACTGACCCCATCCTTGCCTCAGTCAGGCCAATCTGAAAGTAGGTGCCTTCAAATGCTCTCTGGGATGAACAATAGTAACAAAAGGAAAATGGAACAGGAAGATGTAAAGATTTATATATACAAATGTAATTCAGAAATGCAAATGTATGTGTATTCTTTAAAAATCAACTTTTAAAATAGAGGAAAATACTGAATATTATGATACTTTTATTTCCAAATTTTCACACCTTCCATAAAGATATTCAAAATATTAAAATTACATTGCCACTAGGAACCTATTTCCTTGAGAATTATGGGCATTTTTATGCTTTCCAGAAAAAAAAAATCTAGTAATTCTAATTCTCCAAGAGTTTCCTTTTTGAACAGGCTATATATTCCTTATAGGTCAAAGCTGTAGTCATGCTGCTCTACTTTCTTTTTTTTTTTTTTTTTCTTTTTGCGGTATGTGGGCCTCTCACTGTTGTGGCCTCTCCCGTTGCGGAGCACAGGCTCCGGATGCGCAGGCCCAGCGGCCATGGCTCACGGGCCCAGCCGCTCCGCGGCATATGGGATCCTCCCAGACCGGGGCACGAACCCGCATCCCCTGCATCGGCAGGCGGACTCTCAACCACTGCGCCACCAGGGAGGCCCTGCTCTACTTTCTTTAATCAATGTCTGAGTAGAAAAGAAGTACTGTATTCAGAAGAAGCAGCAGTGTGGCAGAGGGCAGGAAATCGGTGCCCTGCATGACATTCCAGATAAAAGTTCTGGTTCAGAGAAGACTGCACTATAAAATATCTCCCCATTTTAAAGTGGAGCTGATACATGAAAAACTTGGGTTCCCCAAGTAAATAAGTTCTTTGGTTGTTCTTCACCATACAAAGGTTTCACCAAAAAAAAAAAAAAATTCTTTACTAGTTTGCTACCCTTAAAAATTTAAAGCTGTATTCAATTTATCATATATTTGTTTGTATGCAACTTCTCTGGACTGGAACAGATCAAGTACACCTGGAAGCAAAGCATGAGTCAAGAAGCCCAAACCACTGATTCATATGAAAAACTAAGAGAAAATTGTTAGCTTCTTGGAAGAACACACAAGCAAAGCCAGCCTTGTGAACAGTGGAATTTAAAGGTTGTTGTTTAAGAGCTGATCAATAGCAGATAAAGAGACCACAGTTTACCCAACCTCACAGGGTGACTGAGAAAAAATGAAAAATGCTGGTTAAAGGGTTAGATTTTTATCAAGCCACCATCAGAAGATGGACAAGATGCTAGAGGTGACATAACTATTTACATCAGAAGGATGAAGGCCACATACGACATATGAAAGAGCAGAAAGCTAGAAGGAATCTGGGCCCATGAGGGCATCATGGACCTGAATTACCAGCTTAGAACTGCCAACCTCAAAAAAAGGGGGTGTTGTTCAATATTTCCAGGCCCCCAAATATCAATTGCATTGCCTAGAGTTTCCAAGACATGTCCGTAAACACAATTCCTTAAATCCTTGGTTTTTAAGCTTTTTCATGTTATAAGACTCTTTAAGATTATGATTTTAAATTTCTGAATATGCTCACCTACCAGAGATACACCAAATTTCACCTAACTTTTTTGAGGTGTAGGTCAGTACCCCCCTGCCTTAAGCTAAGGCCTTAATTATCACTTAGAAATTTAGCAAGGAACTGACAGCCAGCTGAGAACAAAAATAGAACAGAAGGCAGGCCCAACCTCATGGTGTCAGATAAGAGGAAAGGGTCCCGTGGATCAACAATTTCTCTACAGTATGACAGACCACCACCCCAATTTGGAAAAACTCCCATTCTAAAAGCTCTGAAAATTGTGGTTTGTGGGGTGAAGGTAGCAGGAGTTGTCTTAGAAAAGAGCTGACACTACAAGTGAGTGTAGATGAACTCCCTGAGAATCCTTTAGAACAAAATTCTACCGTCTCGTTACGATTTCTTAAATTATACATTCTCAGACAATGAATATCCAAGATGTGGCCAGAGCTGTTTAGAAACACTTCAGAGCATGTGAGCATAATTTCCTACTGCATTATAAGGGATTCCTATGAAATTACACGATGCATCTTTCTGAACCTCAAAGCAGTCCATCCTAAAACAGAAGTGCTCTGAAATGTATCAGCAAACTTTGATTTTGGCTTTCTTATAGCAAAGCCTTCAGAAATTAAGAATATTCTTTAAGACTACTTTAATCGGCCAAAATAGAGTTCCCAATTTAAACAAGAGGAGTTTTGTCATTAAATGGCTGAGTAGCCAAGCACAACATTCTTTTCATCACTTTCTTTTCTACCCAGTGTTTTTCTGTCTTAAAGATATTACATCTCCTAAACTTTCTCCAGTCTTTCTTATAACCTGGACCTTGTATCTTCGTATCACAGATGTTATCTGTACAAAGGGCAGTTCGTAAACAGCACTTGTTCTTTTAATAAAAGAATGTTTTACAAAAAAAAAAGCTACTTCTTGAAAATAAACATCTTTATTAGCCAACAGGCTATTGGAAATCTGGTCAAATTTTAGAATTCGGCTCTATTTTAAGACAGAAATTATTCCTATTCTTGCCTTTAGCTAAGATCAAGATGCAAGGTTCACCTGGGAAATCCAGAAGGCTCTCTTAAGGAATTTAGCTCAGCCTTTCTGGCAAAGGACTTGGAATACATGGCGTAAGGATCTGACCACCCAAGACGGACCACCTAACACAAGTGTAAGAGAAGGGCAAAGGTGTATTGTCCATTCATTCAGGAATAATCTAATGAACTCAGACTCCCGCACAGGGATCACCATCCTGTTGGACAAATATGGTCCAATCCATTAGCATGCACCTTCCAGTTTTGAGGACTCTAGTCCGATGTGCTAATAAGAAACCTCCAGCTGCCTGAGGACTGCTCCCCATCCGTGTATTTCCAGGAGCCCCCCAGGGTAACTCACATGCGTGGCTGGGTGCTGCTACTGCAGGAGGCCAAGCAGGCCTCTGCGGGTGGCCACGTGGCAGACCAGGCAGATGGAGGATTGCTGCTGCACGCCGCTGCCCCAGGCCCTGCAGCCCTCCCGTGGAGGACAAGAGGCCGCCTCCCTTTGTGTTATACTTTGTTAGATGGGTCCCTAAGCCATAGATCACTGAGCTCCAATGTGTCACAGACTGTCATGGCATGGTTTTTACTTACAGCTGTCTCTCTCCTCCGAGCCCAGAAGTGCCGCAGGGGCTGGGCTATGATTCGAGACTCATACCAGCTCCAGGGCTAGACTCAGTCTTCCTCCTGCTCTCTGCTGAGTAAGCCTTTGATATAAAATCCTACCCACCCCAAGGGCTGTTTCTCACAAGATCTCCTTAGCCCTCTGCAAACAGATGGTCATTGAGTTACACCACCTGCTGTGGGTGCAGCTAAGCTGAGTTTCTTGCTACTCAAAGCCCACCTAGTCAAGGCTCGGAACATTCCCTTGGAGGTGATCAGACACTATTGTCAAAAGAAAATCATCTTGATTGGGGCAACTAACATGTCCCACATCATAAAGAACAAAGAGAGTTTGATTCAGGAGACAGAAGGCCACCCAGGGCAAGCAAATAAGGAAAGGCAAGGAGAACAGAAAAGGGAAAATGTAGGAAGGAAACAAAGCCGTGGGTTTGTGCTAGCACACGGCTTCCCAGTGATGTGGCTGACAAGGGTCAAAGCAGCTTTTCATTCCTGTGATGATAAGATGGTCATTCCCAGTTGGACGGGCCCCAGGCTCCACTCCAAAGCACTTTACACGAAGGTGCATAAATGTGATGTGACCTGCTTGTGACTGTAATCCAGGAAAGCCAGGAGAGGAATAATGACAGGATAAGGAAAATTCCTTATGCTACCTACCCCCTTCAGACTCAAAGCCCCAGCTGTTTGATTTTGCTGATCCTAACAGGCCGCTGTGGGGCATTGAGGATGGCTGTAGCCTGCCAGCATTTGGACGTTTCTGCGGGTTTAATTATTCTCTGGTAATAACTTCTCCCTATTTCTATGAAGAACAGATGATCAACAATACAGCCCAGGGTCCTGTGTACTATGTAAGAGAAAGATACAGCTTTTTCCAAATATAGTTGATGAATGTCATATCCACATTCTGATGTACTCACTATAAAGCTGTAATATCAATAATAATAGTCTTTCCATTACAGATATTGGAATAAATGCTTTCCATGTGGAGCTAGAGTAATTATTATCAATATTTGGGTGAACCAGAATACCAGTGACAGCTCCAACAGCTGCATTCAGCTTTGGCTCAGTAACAAAACTCAGAAAGCTCCCCAGTGAGAAACAAGGCAGGGTTTGATGAATTTCACTCAGCTCTTCAGTTACAGATTATTAAAAGATGAATTATAAAATTGGCTCAATAATGGCCGTGCACATTCTTTCTGGCCAGCATCATCCCCAAGGCTCTGTTTGTCACAGAAGAATCTTTAAATCAGAGGACAATTCAGGTCTAACTCAAACAGACAGTGTTTGTAAAGCTGCCATGCACCATTAGCGCGTGCACTTCCCTGAGCCATGGTCCAATTACTCACCACAGACAGGCACACACGGCTGCTAATGGGACAAAGACAACACGGAATGACATAAGGGTCTGAGCATTGCCTTTTTCTAGTCTGTGGATAGGCATCTAGGAGATGGAGACAAGTAGACAGTGCTTTCAGGAGATATTTAACCAGAAGCCCTGGACCAAGGGCAGAGTTCTACATGCTTTCTTAAGCAGACAAAAGGTTTTGACAGCATGTTCTTGTGAATTCTAGATGGAACTCAGCAAAATATGCTGAATCTATTAGGATGTTGAGTATTTCCAGTACAACACACTAAGATTTCATTCCCTTTCAGATTTCCTGTTTTAGGGTTCTCCAGAGAAACAGAATCAATAGAATAGATAGATAGATGGACAGACAGACAATTAGATAGAGCTATAGTTACAGCTACTGATATAGATATAGATACAGGGATGGATATGTGTGTGTATATATATATAGATATATATAGATATAGATAGATACACACACAGAGAGAGAGAGAGAGATGATAGAGTATATACAGAGAGAGACTGAGAGAGAGAGAGAGATTTATTTTAAGGAATTGGCTCAGGAAATCATGGGGGCTGGAATGTCTCAAATCTGTAGGACAGGACAGCAGGCTGGAAATTCAGCTAAGAGTTGATGTTTCAGGCTTGAGTATGTAATCTGCAGGGCAGGCTGGCAGGCAGGAGATTTGTGCAGGGTTTCTACATTGCAGTCTTAAAGCAAAATCAACTGATTAGATGAGACCCACCCACACTATGGAGAGTAATCTGTTTTACTCAAAGTCAACTGATTGTAAATGTTCATCATATCTAAAAAATACCCTTATAGCAACATCTAGAGTGATGTTTGACCAAACAACTGGGCACCAGAGCCTAGCCAAGTTGACACATAAAATTAACTATCACATTACTTTTTCCCAAAATATAATGGCTGAAGAGAGAATATTTATATTTTAAGGGTTCTCAGCATTCCACACATCTGGCTGAGGAAGCCTCACACCTACTGCCTCACACTCACATACAGCAATCTCCAGGACATGAAGACAGCTGGTGTCCTTCAGAATGGACCCTAGAAAGGTGTGTGTGTATAGAACTTGAGTGATCAGGCTGCTGTCTGTTTCCCGTCATCCCCACTATCCAGATGGACCTTCCTCTAGCACACCTGGGGAGAAGGGAGCTTCGACTCACATCTCTCTCTACCTATCACTTGATCCTTTCGTTGATTTCCAGGCTACCTTGGGCCTCCACTTGTGTTGCTCCTGGGAACCCACTGAAGGCTAGGAATATGGTTCTCCCCTTGACATGAGGCTGCCTCCACCATGCTGGCCTGGACAGAGGGGGTCAGGAGAAGAACCCTTCAGGGCTCCTTTCCTTAGTTTCTCACCTAACATACCAGGTGGTGTGGATGCAACAGACCGCTGGGAGTATGGGGATAGGTAGAGGATACTGCAACACAGGAATAAAAGTAATACTGTACACTAAGCACCACTGTTCAGTGTTTGGAAATTTACTAAGGTTAACCCTTCTTAGGGACTCTCCTTAGGATATAGCCCAATTCCACGTCTCAATCCCCTGTATTTAGGACCATCTTTCCCTTACCCCCTTGAGGGAGAGCTACATCTTCAATCCTTCGCAGGGTGAATCTATCTTCCCTCTCTAGAACCAATCTGATACCCTACGAAGGAAATTTGTGGGCCTCCACAGTCCCCAGCAATACCTTTCCAATCCTGGGATTATTCATCAAGAATGTGCTTTGGTCAATAATCCAGGTTGGGATTTGGTATTTCAAATACAGTTCCCTGTGGAGATCTCTCCACAGTGTGACAATGAAGGTAATATGCCCCCAGATTCTTCCTTCGGTCTTCTAGAATTTATAGATAACTTCCAGACAAAACATGCATGCATGATGCAGACATACACATCCCAAGAACAAAAATAATTCTATGAAGAAGTGCAGTCCAAATCTATATGAACAAAGAAAAATATTTTCTTCAGACAAACAAAAAATCTGCCAAGATTTTCCCTGCCCACAACAGAAAGATTATTTTATGCTCTTGTGCACAGTGATTTAGTTCCCCTTTTCATCATCTCCCTATTCCTAACGATTCCTGGGAACCCAGCTAGGCCTAAACATTGGAACATGTCATAAAGGCTTTCCTAACAGCAGAATTCCTTGCCCCTGAGCCACACCCTAAGACAGTCCTTCCCAACTTTGATCATGGTACACAATAAACTCATGATATGATAAACTCATATGGTCCCATGGGATAAATGGGCTGCCCCAGGCCCCAGATCTGGCTTTCTGGAGGGGAGAGAAGGCAGGGTCTTGGTATATACCTAGTCTATACATAGCACCCCAAGGGGCCCCCAAACACCTGCCGGGACACTCTGCCCATACTGTGCTCATCTCCCTTGAGCCAGATCAAATTTTTAGGCAGAACTTCCTATCCCAATATTGTTGGCAAGTGGCAAAAGGACAACATAAAGAGATTCTTCCACCATCAGCAATAAACGCCCAAGGGCTGGGCTGAAAAGCTAGCTGTGGTTTATTAAACACATCTGTAATAACTGGTCTTCAAAACTCCAAGGGAACTTATCTCTGACCTCACTTGTGACTATTCCCAAGTTAAGAAGCTGTGGTCTGAAAAAGCTAACTGGAGAGGTTGACTACACTCTTTATAGAGAAAAAACAAAGTTCTTACAACTTGGAAAATCTCTCTTTTTTCCACCTAAAAAGGTGGAGAACAACAAGGACAGAACTGTAGCGGAAACTTCTTGGAAAATCCTGTTACCTTAGAGTATTTGTACCCACATCCTGGTTTGGTGACTGTCATTGAAAAATAAACACAGTGTCTTTCTTATTTTTCCACTGTACCCAAGTTCCTAGCAGAATGTTTGGCCCATAGTAAATACTCAATAAATATTTATTAAACCAATGTGCTCCACAAATTGCAGGAGGGAATAACTTGTAGTATATTCACCCAGAACTTAGGGAATTGAAATTGGTTCCACTTGTAAATTACAGTTTAAGGAGATTATTAGCAGGAGGAGGCTTTCTTGAAATAAGATTTCAGACAGAAATCCATCTGTCAACTAATGATATAGATATTAAGAAATGAAAAGTCTCTAACAAAATTGCTAAGTCAGACCTCCTGTCTGTGTAAAGCAGCAGCTGAAGTGCCATTATCTGTTTGCACTGTGGGCAAGAGTCCTTCAGTTCCTTCTGTTCTCCACCTCCAGAACCTGTTGAGAAAGCAGATACTGCCCACCTCCCCTCCATGAAGCAAATAGACCCTCATGCTGTTTAGAGTATATGACAGACACCCTGCTGGTCAAATTCTTCTCTGAGCATTAAATACTTGTACACACACTCGCTATTTTCTTCGTGCAAGTCAATAGCAGAGGCACTGCAGATGGCTGAGTTAGAATAAACACAAGCACTGTAAAAAATTCATTCAAATGGCCTTCTTTTTGTTGTTCTTAATAATCAGACAAGAATTGAGCTGAAGTTGATATCTTTAACATCTTTAACAAAAGAAGCTGTTTAAGTGAATACATAGTGTATACAAGTAAATATATTACTAAGATTATAGGAGACCACATTAATCCTACTTGTGAGAACTAAATTTTAAAATATTTTTATAGTGGTTGTTTGCATATAAAAGAATCTAGGCTCTTTAAAAACAAGTCATATATTTATTAAAGCATGCTAACTAGATTTCTCTATCAATGCTTTGTTGTATTCTGTTTCCTTTAATGATGCACTAAAAAGTGCTAACTGAATTTGTTTTAATATTCTACAGTATTTCACTTTTATAGTAGTTTAACTTAGTAGTCTAAATTAATGAGATTTTATTCTATGAAAATATTGAGGTAAATGAGCTTATGAACACAAATACTACTGCTTAACTGAATATACGGGATTTAAAAAAAAATAAAATGCTTCCCCCACCAAAACATACAACCCTTTTAATAGCACCTATTCTTATCCTTTTACCTGGAATACGACCAACACTTCATCATGGAAATAGTTGACTGAGTAACACAATGGCGAGAAGGCACAATAAAGAAAATGTTCTTTCTCATTAACTATATTCCAATATTTGTCTAGTTTATCAGCTGTTCACTTTGTGGAATTTAGATCCTAAGTCACAAAAAAGAAAATGAGAGCCAGACCATGCCTCTGTCAGCAGAGACAAATGGGTTTCTATCTTGGTCTTAGATTCCCTGGAAGATATTTTCTGTACTGTTACATAACATTTATTTTACACATACTTACTAAACATCTTCCCTGTGCAAATTCACGCTTTTACTATGCTTCTAAAAATGTTTCCCTTATTTGGTGACTTAAGTTGGAGGACACCTGATTAGCCTCCTTCGGAGTTACTCATTTCTAAATTTACACTTTCAAGAAGCATTTATTGCGTCACTTGCTATATGCCAAGCACTTGGCCCAGAATGAAAATAAGGCAGTCCCTGGCTTCATGAACTCATAATCTAGTGAAGGAAACAGACATGTAAGAAATCAAGTTAACGTCACATTATCAGGGATACAACAGAGGTAGGTACAAAGGAGGACCAGCCAACTCTGTATGGGTGCTGAAGAAATGGAGCACCCTATGGAAAAAATAAAAAAATAAAAAGCTCATCTGGTTCTCTGAAAGGTGAGGAGATAGTATCCAAAGGGAATGGGGGAGGAAGGCATTCCTGACAGCGGGAATGGCTGTACATGATGAGGGGAAAACACTGGGCAAATGATGCGTAGGTCATTATCATCAGAAAACAATGGCATGGGGGGGTGGATAAATGCTGGAAAGCCAAATTAAAAACAAATTATGAATGATCCTGATCATTCTTGTAAGGGCTAGTAGCTTTATGTCTGTTTTTAAGTCACAAAAAGCTTCAATAAATTGAAGTTCTCCCCAGAAAACACACATTTCATATACCATGTCTTCCCTGACCACATGCTCATGCCTTTGTAATTTCATGTCCAAACCTTTGAATTCAAAGATCAGAATCCCCGTTCAGAAAATTGAATATGAGCTGGAGAGTCCCAAATGACTGGTTTCACAGCTGAGACTCTGCTTTTTCCTCTTTTCTCCAGTCCTAAATTTCCTACTACAGTCTGCCTTTCCCACATTTGTTTGCTCCTGCAGCTATGCTATGCAGAAGAGTTCAAATTTCGGAAGATCTCTTTCTTCTGAAAGATCTCTTTCTGCCCTTCCTTCTTTATTTTCAACTTTAGTTAGTAACAACCATGATGACCAGTATCTGTGATGGCTCTCATCCAGCACAGCCTAAGCGATCATTCTTAAATTATTTAAAGCCTTCTTCTTTCACGCCATCTACAATTAGCTTCTACAGGTAAAGATGGGCATGCTAAAACAGCTATAACTTTAACCTTTCTTTTTTTACCTCATTTTTCTATTTTTAATAATTTCCACTGTCCTATTCTGGATCTCAAGAATCTTAATACAGGGATATAAGATCAAGAGTTGATCAAGGCTGAAGGTAACGAGTAGATTAATTAGCAATTCCCACATTCAGTACACTATGCATGCATCCTACATCACACCATCCTTCCTAACCCCGGAGTTTGGTTGCTAATTTAAACATAACTTATGGCCCATGACATTTCTTTCTAAACGTCCCAACCCATGATAAAAATATCAAACAGATAATTGTGTCCCCTTGGGAGAACAACAAATCCTAAGGCCATATGTGCAAGTCAAGAAGTAGACATTTTCCATGGTTCCTACTCCTGCTTGACCATATGCTACATCAAACATCTCAAAAAAATCTCCAGAAAATGTGCTAGCTGAAGCCCTGAAGATAGATAAGGCAAACTCAAGCCTGGAATAAATACGGATATTTGTCAAAAATAAATCCTGCCCCTTCAGAGTGAAAAGGGTCCAGTGTAGTCAACTTGCCGCCAAGAGGCTTGCTGGTCTCCTCAAATGATAGTCTCTGCTTCTGGCAGTTAGGCATGTGCTGAGGCAGTAGCTAGATCTATTGTGCTGAGCGGGAGTCCTTACTATTGAGCCCATGCATAGCCTCCAACCTACCACCGTGACTGCTCTATTCACAGGCAAGTTGTTCTCATTGGGGCATATTCCTTCATCACTGCCTTTCAAGGCCACACCTGTACACACTATAGTGCAGATGAGATCCACTTTTCCCTTGCACTGTCTTTTTGAGTCAACCCATCTGTGAACCAAGCTTAGGACTGTTCCTTCTCTATCAGCTTGTCATTAGAGATTCCTCCTATATACCTTAGGTGTAAACTGAGGGAGAGGTGCTTGATGGCCTGATAGGGAATCCAGAATCTGGGATGACAATTCAGAGTTACTTCAAAAGTTGGGGTGGGGGCCAGATCTTTACATCCTTGCCCAGATCACTTTGGGACAGGAGCTGCTCTGGGAAGGAGGTGTGGCATTGGATGAGGTGACTCTTCTTCAGCCAAAGGCAATTCCAGAGTTGACAGCCGGGAACTAACTGTGTGCCAACAGCGCTCCCAGCAACAGATGTGAGGGGGTATTTCGGAGGCGCACTATGCAGGATCCACTACACAACCTGAGCTCAAATCCATACTCTACCAGTTTTTAGGTCTGTAATTTTTGTGTTGGTCCAGGTTCTCCACGAAGCAGATTCCAAGACAGGGTTAGATATACAAGAGATTTGTCAGGAGGGTAAGGCTGGCGTACTGAGTTTAATAGTGCTCGCCCCAGATGCACGTCCTTCCTGGCCTCAGAACGTGAACTTATTTGGAAATAGGGTTGTTGCAGAGGTAATTAGTTAAGATGAAGTCATACTAGAGTAGGGTGGGCCCTTAATCTTATGTGACTGGTGTTCTTACAAGAAGAGGGGCAGAGACATGTGCAGAGAGAATGCCATGTGATGACACAGACCCACAGAGAGGAGATGGTCATGTGACAACGGAAGCAGGGACTGGAATTATGCAGCTGCAGGTCAAGGAACACCACAGACTGCTGGAAACATCAGAAGCTAAGAGAAAGGCATGGAATAGGTTCGACCCTAGAGTCTTCAGAAAGAATGTGGGCCTGCTGACACCTCCTTGCAGACTACTGGCCTCCAAAACCGTGAGAAAATGAATTTCTATTGTTTTGAGCTACCCAGTTGTGATACTACAACAGTACGTGGCACATACTATGGGCTTGATATAATTTAAGTTGTTTTTTAAAGCAATTATGACAGTGCCTGTCACATGGTATATGCTCATTAGAAGGCAGTTGATAGTATTATTAAACTTTGACGAGTCAATATTTCTTAGCCAAAAGTACTTCCTGAGTACCTGTGTCTCCTATGCCTGCCATTTGTTCTCAACTTCCCATGGGGACCTAGAGATGTTGCAAAGCTTCACAGGGATAATAAGCCCAACGTTAAAGAAAACAATTAGTAGGTCTAGGTGGTATCATGTTTTTTTTTCTGAACAACACAACAAAAAGTTTTTTAATGGTCTCAAACAGAAACAAACAGAGGAGGATAAAACTCACAAGGGGAAAAAAATTACTTGGCAAAGGCAGCCTAATACCATCTCAGACCTAAATTCCAAAAGAATGATACCCCTCCAGGGAGCTCAATAGCCATCTAATGGAAGAGAGTGTTAACAAGAACAAAATCATTTTGCCCCTTTGCACAAACTTCCACCAGGACTACAGATGTCAGACATCATTTTGTACCAGGCATTAGTCAGCTGACCCTTGTTTACAAATTCTTGTTGCGAATTTGTTTTGCTTTCAGGCACAGCCATCCCTGGCTCAGGACCGAGAGAGCACTCAACATTTCATTCTGTGAACTCTTTTCATTGATTTAAGGGTGAGGCTGACTCCAGAGGCTAATCATGCAGCCCAGAGAACAGAAGCTTTGACTCCTCACTGAAAAAGCTCTGACTTTTTCACCCGGGTAACTCCAGATGACTTTCTCCTAGATTGCTGGCTAGAGAATGAAATGAGTCGCTACTAAGAAGAGAATAGTCAAACAAAAACTGCCTGTATGTACTCCTTGTGTCCCTGTGTCCAATATTTGATGAGGGATTGATAAACAAGACCTCACTGGTGGAAGGAGAAGGCAGGACTCACTTTTCCTCACTAGATCAGAACTAATTAAATCAGCAAAATTTGAGGTAGTTCCAAAATCACAGAGTATCACCACTGAAATGATTTTCTGTTACTTATATTTCTCATGGAATTGTTTCTAGAAATGAAAAATGGATCCTCTCCGATACTTGTCCAAGAGAAAAAAATGACTATTAAGAAGTCTTGTGTTTAATAAGGATTTGGTTAGGATTAGTGCTCTTTCCAATGGTGGCCTCCAGTTAGGTCCAGAATGTGGAGCATTTGCATTCATTGACAGAGACGAAAATGAACAATGGGCACAATGAAAAACAGAGAAGTTCCGAGGATGTCAAGGTCTATTTCATCATGACGAATGAGTTATAATTTCTATCCTCTCTTCTAGGGCATTAAAAAAAAAAAAAATAGGGCTTCTGCCAGATTTCAAAAAGACTTTTGATACAGTCCCTGCCCCCCATCCCCAGGGGACAGGTATGCTTTATTACCTACAGTCAGTTCCCCACACTTGACTGTCCCATGAGACAATCTTAATTCTTTTGTTTTAAGATCCAAGAATGAAATTGTGTTTCAATGCAAAAAAAAAACCTGTCCCTATTATCTTCTCTTAATTTTCATCATACTTGAAGTAAGAACACTCATCCTCCTTACCTTTGCAGTACAATTTTAATTTATAAATGTCAGAAATTTGTAATCCTGTTACCTGAAAAATTATATGCCAGAAATGAGTCTTTATTTTTCTTAAACAGCAGTTTTTGCAATTAACTCCACCCTTCCTTAGAGGCATATAAATTAACACAGCTCAAGACCAGGCTCCCTGACCATGTCTCCTCAAGATATTTGGCCAGAGCTATTTATATAATTTTAAATGATTTTGAGTATTTTCTGAAATTGCAAATTTCAGTGATAAACTTCTCCTCCCTTAGAACTAGCAAAGATACAAATAACAGACACCCTTTCAATTCGGGAACCAAACTTCTGGTCTCCCAGTGTTTGTGAATGTCACAGTCACATTATGTTGAAAGTCAGGCTCTGAAAAACAATGCATAGAACTTGTGATATTCTACCTTTGTTTCATGAGAAGTATCAGAAGAAAATAACACACTGCCTCAAAAACCTAGTTACGAGTAACCTAGGTATTAGAGTCCAGACTGGATAGTTTGGCAAGTTTCAACCTCTTTTCCTTTTGATACCATGTAGAAATCAGCTATTTTTTAAGGGAATCCAGAAAAAATTGTTGTAATATAAATGGTTAAGAAAATTTCATCATAGGGCTTCCCTGATGGTCCAGTGGTTAAGAATCCACCTTCCAATGCAAGGGACGCAGGTTTGATCCCTGATCAGGGAACTAAGATCCCACATGCTGCGGGGCAACTAAGCAGGCGTGCTCTAGAGCCCACACACCACAACTAGAGAGAAGCCCGCGCACTGCAACAAAGATCCTGCGTGCCGCAACTAAGACCCAATGCAGCCAAATAAATAAATAAATATTTTTAAAAAGAAAATTTCATCATAGTTTTCTTACAGATGGTTTATTTTAGTTATGTTCTCCAGGACCAGTAAGTTATAAATGCTATGAATGGCACAAAAGTAGAGCAAAATGCAATGTGAAAAGAGAATATTATCTCAGATCCTCTGTTCTCATGTCACTTTCCACATACTTCTGTTATGCACACATAGTATGATATTTATCTACATTATAGTCCCCCTAAACTCAGCTCTCGAGGAACAGAGAACAAGCCTTGCTTTCCTAGGACCCAGCTCTTAATAGGTATTCAAATATTTATTAAATAAATACGAATCAGGTAATTCACTTCCTTTGTTAGTTGCCAAACAGGACTAAAATTGAAAAACAAAATGAGTTGAATACACTTTTTCTTATCTAGTAACAAGCTGAATAAAAACCATCTTAGGAAAATATCTAGACCAGCCCTTCACAACCAGGATTCCTCAAGAGAATTAAGCCCTACAGGAAATGATTTGAGTAACTGCTTTCTTCCAAGGATAGCACATTCTAGGTGCACAGAAGAAAAGTTAATTCATTACATACTATAGGTGCCTTAGGGAATTCGGGCTTCAATCTATCAAACTATGGTTGCGAAGGGCTGGTATTGACTGTTACTGCATAAATTTAAACTAAATCAGTTTTCAGTCTGACCTTAGGAAGAATAATGTCACATATTGATTAGGCCAATCTGTTAATGAGCTGGTAAAATGTTTAATGATTCAAAGCCCACATACCCTAGAAAGCAGAGCCTTCTAACTCATTTAAGGTGCTGATACTTTGTTTGGGAGATAGAAGCCCAGGACAGGAAGGGAGAGAAGAAAATAAATCAAAGAACAATGCAGAGCAATTATGATGCAGTTTGCTACCTCCCATCCCCCCACTCATGACCCAGGAGGAGACCCAGCAGGTCACTTGGCAGGCATGTTCACATGGCACATGGGACTTCTCTAGAAGGGCTGTAGGGAGGAACTGTACCCCAGAGCAGTCCATGGAAGATGGAATGGAGGCAGAATTTATCTTTCCAGCCCCTTTCATCTCCCATTTCCCACTGATCAAGGCTCACCCCAGGGGGAGCTTACACCCACTCACTTCTTGGTTGCATAATCCAGCCTTTCAGGAGTTCTTCAAGACTCCAGATCTCATGCCTGCAGTGTTATCATTCAACTCTAAAAATGAGGGGGCAACCAGTTGAGGGTGGGTTACCAACCAAGAGAGAAAGAAAGCAGTCATGAAAATCTAAGAAGCCACATAATGTTCATGCCCTAGAGCAGTTTGATTAAACTTTACTCAGGGTGAAGAGCTTAGAATCCACTTTACCTGGAGACCAAGGATTGCTAAGGCATGTGTGGAGGGAGATCCCATTATAATAAGAAAGATTCTTCTAAGACTCTGTCTTGGGTTTGCATCTTCTAGGGAAATGGCTCCGGTCCAAGACACACACTCTCCTTTTACCTTATCTTGAAGAGGCCTGGGCACTAGTCCAAGCTACTATTTTACCATGTCTCCCAAAAGCTAAATTGTTGTTTCTGGATATAGGTCGAGGATAGCACTACAGTGAATTGTTTAGCTAGGTTTGTTTTAAATAAACCTTATCCAGCTTACAATTTGCACAACTATTCAGGCAATTTGTGTTAAGACCTGGTGTCATCATTCTTTCACCTACATTTAGTCCCTTGGCTAACTCACCTACTATTGTTAATTAAGTATTTCAACTTGCCCTAACTCCAGATAAACTAAGCCAGGTGAGAGTTAGTATTATCTATCTCTTAAAATGGGTAGATGACCACGACTCTCAATTGAATCATCTCCTAGAATCTTTTCTCTTACAATAAAATTGAACACCTAAGAACTGGAGCCTGCACACATGTCTAGGAGCATTCACTTTTTTAGCAGAAACTATATTCATCAAATCTTTCTAGGCTTGGGTCCACTTTGGCAATTATATACATCATTCATTAGTTACCTTGTGGAACAAATGCACCTGCAAATCCTGCCATTCATTTGAAAGGTTAAATGTCAAATCCACCCAAGTCAAATCTTCTACCTAGATCCAATCATACATGATGAGATATTGGTAGTGATCATGGAATTTTGCCAAGGGTTGCAAGTGTTTGGGATTTACCAGCCAGTCTCCTTAATCTCTGGTTATAATATTAACAATCCCCAGAGCAATTACCCACCTTGGAAAATTTAGATTAAGTAAATACTTGTGTATCAAATCCATTAGGCTAAAAACTTCTAAGAACATTAAGTGTTTTCTAGTTAAAGCTAAACAAACTGGAACAGTGCATTGAACCAAGGCCTTGAGGAAGAGAAAGTCTGCTGGATCCCTTGTGTAAAGGAGTAACTCCATCCCTGAGTTCTCTCTCAGTGGAGCCATTTTTTTTGGATATCAGGCTCACTTTTGATCCATTAGCCCTTCAACCATTTGAAGGGCTCATGACATCACCTGTGCACGTTTACAGTACTGAAGTTTTCTTTTTGTAGAACACTCAGCAATGTCGAGTCATTTATCAAAAGCAGCTGGCCTCCATCTACACCCTGATTTAGTCTGAACTGTGCCTAAGAGCTCTGCAATCACTATGGAGACCGACATTAAATTTCGACTGGAATCTCTGCTGGGATGAGTGATCGATAGCCAAAGCTTCCCCCGTTGACCCGTTTTTTTCCCAGTAGCCTCTCCTTCTACCACAGTAAGTCTTTCTATTTGGCTCAACTGTTCTTAAAAATTTGTGTCCATCTTAATAGGACAAAGAGTATTATGATGAGATAAGCAAGATATGGCCTTTAGTGCCAATCCTAGCTGGAAGGTCAACTACAACATGATAGATGCAGTTTCACAGACTATAGTAGAACTTGTAGGACTGAAGTCCAGCTGATATAAATGAGTACTGTCATACAGGTTGTCAAAATATTGAAATACTTGTATATTTCTTGGTAAGTAGTGCTGCCCCAAGCTTCCCACTGTACTCCCATGTCCCCAACACCCCAGGTCCCCTGAGGCCTCTCCCTGGATCTTTGATCCTCCCACAATCCAGTAACTGAAGGAGTAAACCTAGTCCAGTACTCCACCGCAGCATTAAAGCTGGCATCCACTCTGATCCATCTTGACCATCTGTGCCTGAGCTATACATACCAGTTGTTCAGTGATTTGAACAGCACCCCTGAGAACATGTGTACTTAGAAGCAATGGCCATAAAACTGTGGGACCCTGAAGAATACTGAGAACAATTGATATGGCCACCCTAGGATAGATTTACTCTCCTTCTAAACATCTGTTGTTGATTTCTCTTGTCACTTAGCTAAACACCAGGGACTCTTTCCCTGCTGTCATTTTGGCCCAGTCCTTATTTTCATGGTTCCTATTGTGATTTCAATTACTTTCTCAAAGCACTACTTGTACTTTGAATATAGTTAAATAAGAACAAAGCCTTCTCTGAACTGATGCATTAGCTCAAAAAACTGCCAATCAAAATTTCTAAGACTTCTGGTAGGAATATTGAATATGGGCGAAAGAGAGGAGAGAGAAACTTGAAAGAGTAAGAATCTGAGTCTGAGGGCTTCCCTGGTGGCGCAGTGGTTGAGAGTCCGCCTGCCGATGCAGGGGACACGGGTTCGTGCCCCGGTCTGGGAAGATCCCACATGCCGCGGAGCGGCTGGGCCCGTGAGCCATGGCCGCTGAACCTGCGCGTCCGGAGCCTGTGCTCCGCAACGGGAGAGGCCACAACAGTGAGAGGCCCGTGTACCGCAAAAAAAAAATAATAATAATAATAATTTGAGTCTGAAAAAAATTAATGTAAAATTAATTAAAAGTAATGTGAAAGAAAATCTGAAAATTCTCCCTCAAACTTAGGCTACAGAAAGAAGAAATGGAGAAAGCCAAGATGTGCCAACCTTCTCAGTAATCCAAATTCCAGTAATGTGGATGGCAGAGCTCCCACGGTCCAACACATGGAGGTGGTTGTGCAGAGAGACACAGCTTCTTAACAGACATGAAAATCAGAGTCACTGTCATCAAGGCCACTCAACGCCAAGATTTTAATAGAGTGCATTTTGAAATAAAATTAAAATAATCTGAAAAGCTACAGACTGTTGTACTTCACAGACATAGCAGAGAGGGGCATGAAGAAAAATTGCTGAAATACACAGGCTCTTGGGAATTACAGCTCTACGGGAAAGAAATCAAAGGAATAACCACGAACTGTGTCATCATGAGCAGCCACCAGTTCGCTTAAACCACTGGGTACTCACCATGTGTACTCTGAGTACTCACTCTAACTGCATCCTTAGAGAAAGATCAGAAGACACTTTCCTGGCTGGGAAGATTTGTTCGGCAAACCAACTATACACCTACATAATAACAGAGTCGCTAAAAAGTATACACAATGGCCAATAGCCTACTACATAAAGCCTGCTTTTTGCTTTCGAGACATTCTAAAATCTAACTTGATGTGCTTTGCTGTGGTCCCTCAGGAAATGTGATGGACCTACATTCTATATCCTGCACTTCACAGAGTTTCCAAAGCAGTCATGTCATTTAAATATTGCCTTGAGGCTTGTTTTCCCTTTCCTTCTTCTCCCTATCCAAGTAAAGATTGGTTCTAGATGAGCACATTTAAAATCTGTCAAATGTTTCACTCCTAAATCATATTGCTAACAGTAGAATGACTCAGATATGATGCAAAGCATGATGTGATAATTATAACAATGGCAGCAACTAACAATTATCACTCATCCAGCAAACATTTATGGAATGCCTCCTACATGCCAGGCTCTATTCTAGGCAATGAAGAAACAGCAGTGAGGTAGATCTGGCGTTTATACTCTAAGGTGGGGGAACAATAAAACAATTGAGTAGATAAATAAGAAGGCAGGTTAGATTGTAATACATCCTATGAAGTAATTACAGAGAAAGGTGTGATAATGACAACATGTAGGGGAGGGAGATCCTCCAAGCTGGGGTAGTCTGGGAAGGCCTCTCTGTGGTGGTGACATTTGACCTGAGACCTGGAGCCAGCAATGCAAAGAATTAGGCATGAAGCATTTCAGGCAAAGGCAGCAGCAAATCCAGAAGCCCTGAGATAGGAACAAGTTTTGCTTGTTCCTGAACAGCAAAGAGGCCAGTGCAGCTGGAGCACAGCAGCATGACGTGAGGTCAGGGATGTAGGCAGAAGCCAGATTACCTAGGGTCTTGATGGCCTTGGAAGGAACTTGAATTTTCTTCTTCACAGCATGGAAAGAAGTCTTAAAGGATTTAAGCAGCAGTTCTGACTGTGGAGTGAAGGGATCCTCAGGAAGCAAGGCTGGAAGAGGAAGCCTAGTTAGGGATGATCGCTATAGGGAGATGGCAATGGAGATGGAGAGAAGTGGCTGAATTCAAAATTTTAGAGGCAGAATTGACAGAACCTACCGATGAACCAGTTATATGAACAGAATAGAACATACTTATTGAGCCCTCATGCATGGTGGGCACTGTACTAAAAAAGCGTTTGCATCCACTATCACATTTAGTTTCCATAACTACAATCAGCCCATCTCAAAGATGAGAAAACTTCAGGACAGAGAGGCAGAATAACTTACCCACGTTCAGTAGGCTAGTAAGTGGCAGAGCCAGTTTGTTTCCAGAGACCTCACTCCTAACCAAGATATTATATAATTCTAGAAATATTAATATCCTAGAATATTCTGAAAGTAGAGTTAGTATTTTCCTGTTGGGCACATTGTCACTCTTTCTTGCCCTTTCCCAGAGTTTAATCCTACAAATTTCTAGCTAAAGAAAGGATTATTTTCAGTTATCCTATAATCTCAGTCAGTTATGCTTCCAAATATAAGTGATCTTTTAAACTGAGTTCTTAAAACAGCCATCTATTCTCTTAGCAGCTAAACTCCACACTCACCTCCGTTTTCATTCTCCATACCTTCTCCAGATCAGTATTAACAGTTTTTACTTTCTTATATCATGCATCTTCCTCAGAAGGACAACACTCAGTGAATGACTTACGTGTCACAGTCAACTTCAATGCCAGCCAAGCAGAAGTGGCTGGAATTTTTTTGACATCTATCAAGCAGTTGAGCAGCTCACAATGTGTCCAGAGCCAGTGCTGGCTGCATCCTGGGAATGTCTGCTCTCACCATCTACAACCCAAGCCAAAGACTAGGTTCCATAGCTCAATCACCAGGACTCTGAAGGAAGGCCTGGATGAGCCCAAACCTAGCAAGGAATTTGAACCCTGGAGGAAGATGAACAAGCATGAACCTGGGTTCTCTTCATAGAGCCCAGACTGAGATGATTAATCCACACCCCCAAACTAAAAGTAATCAGGCAAAACTGAGTTGATCTTGGACAGCATGCATCTCAAGAAAACCAATGAATTCTTTATCCTCAGTTTTTTGCAATAGTTATTAAGTGTTCCAATTCCCAGGACTAGTCCCTTCCCATTAAGCAGGAATAATATCTTAGGTTTTGTTATATTACTTTTCTCCAGTGGAGATTTAAGTACAGTCAGCAAAGTATTGTGATATGTCAGGTTGTACCATGATATATGGGAGATTTCAATCTGATCAGCTGTCACAGGGTCATAAGAATTTTCAAATTTTTGCTTGTGTAGCCTTAGGACACACTACATGAAGTAGAGTTTCACACTATTGCAAAATTTGCTTTTTTCCCCCTATTTAGTAATTTCAGGGGCTATTTTAACAAGAATTATACAGCCTGAGTCTTCTATAGTTTTGGAATATGTCATCTACTTTTTCCCAGCAAAATAAATTACCAATTGGCAATCATATCCATAAAACTAAACTTTTTGCAAATTCTATATCCCTGAAATACTTGTCTATCAAATAATTTCTACTCACAAGAGATATGAAATAATCAACTTCTTCTAAACATTTTTATTCCTTCCTTTTAAAATGAATTTCAATTTTTAATCCCAAGATTTAATTTCACTTAGTTGTGGTATTTGTATTTCACTAAATGAATCCAGAACCCCATAGATAAAAGGTATGTTTAAATATACATAAGAACATAAGTATTTCCACAACCACTTGATTTTTCTTAGTCCCTTCTCTTCTCTCCCATATACTCCCACACAATTCCTTCACAAATCTCAATTTAATACTGGAAAGTTGATAATTTCTAACACTGAAGTATCCCTGAACATGAACAAACCAAATGCTATTTCAAAAGAAAACCCCACAAAGAAAGAAGCACACTGTGTAAGTAATTGAAGAATGACAATGAACATTCACATCCTCACATTCCCTAATCTACCTCAAAAAAGCAAATGATCTGAGTCTCTAAGATTATCTTTCTAATTGTGCAAACAGACATTCCATTGCATTCTACGCAGATGTCTTGGTCATCAATCATTTCAGCATCTATTTATTCATTATTCCAGAATTATTCGTGTGCCTACTCTTTATGCCCTTGTGAGACTTCATTCTCAAAATGGAGATGATAAGTGAACATCATTATCTTTCAAAAATTAGGTTTGTGAGGAATGTGCTGGGTCTGGCACGGAAGCACCAAATAAGAGCTAACAATAGATAACAATGTTGGCAACAATGGTGGGCAATGGCAATACAAAGATTAATATTATTTTAGTAACACCAATTGCTCAAAGTCTAGCAGGGCAGACAGATGCATGGCTATAACAGGAGTACAAGTGGCACCATAAATACAGAAATGATATATCCTGAACTTTCCAGAATAACCCAAATTTTGAATATTTTGCCCTGTTGACAGACCTTGGGTTCCATACATGTCTCATTATCTTATTCATGAAATATGGTTTTTATAACTATAATAAAAACACAGTTAAAACAAGAGAATATTGAAGAGGGATCAGAAATTCTTGCTTTTAACTAATGTCTAGTTTTGTGGAAGAGCCTTATGCACATGAAACAATTAAAAAGCAAGATCAAACAGCATGTAACTAGGCTCAACTTCTTAAACCAGACAATAAGTGCTGGAAGGAGTACAAGGATTGAGGAGGACTTTAAGGAGAAATTGGACTTTAATGGAGAAACTTGAGTTTGAGTTCATACAAAGGGACAACGTTACAGGGAAGAGGCTGACCATCATTACACTGAAGAAGACAGTACAGGTATAGGTCCAACTTCAGATTCTAAAATTGTTCCCTCAAAGATGAAAAAGCAAATGCATGGAGTACAGCGGGGGAAACACCTCTGCTGTGGATACAGTGATCAGGAGCAATGTCTTCAGACAATGTATTTATTTCCTAAAAGAGCCTGAGCAAAGGAATTCACTGGTTCCTGGACAGCTAAGTGGAAACTGAAGGTATAAAAACATTTTATTTAGCTGCAAACCCCCTTGCATTTATTTAGTATTTCTACCTTTGCGAAGCCCTTACTGTATGGTCTCACTTGAGTCTCACATGTGACTACAGCTCGTGACTGGGTGTAAAGCAAGCTTCCCTTCTGGCCCTGGGCTGTGTCTGCAATTCAGTGTTCACAGTCCTAAAACACTGGCTAAGTAATCCACATCCCTACCTTGTTGAATAAGAAAGCACTGCTAATGGGCTCCTATGAAATGTAAGCTCTACCTCGATTTAGCAAAGACATTTGACTAATGTTATATAATCACTGATTAATTGATTGGTTTCCTTCTTAAGTTTCGGATCTGATTTGAGATGATTTGAAAGCTAAATAAGAGGCCTCCCGTCATGAATCCCCTCATGTCATGAGCAGTAGGCATGTAACTGTGTTCCAGAGTATCCAGAGGAAAAGAACTGCAAAGCATTAAGGGCTATTTATTGTCCAATAATATAAAATAGTAAAGGCTGTCTTTTGATTATGGAAATAGGAGTACCGTAATGGATGTAGCTCTACATGAATATGTCCTCCCATTCCCACTTGTTGGAGAAGTAGAATGTTCCCCCTCTTCAAGGTCTAGGAAATGTTTGGAAATGATGCATGTCAAGCAAATTTATAGTATCCCCAACCGTTCTTTAGCATTTTGGTCTATAGAGCTACTTCTGGCAAACCAAGAAGTCTGGCTTTAAATGAATTTAACAGAACCATGTAGACCCAACGGAGCCCTTCATGACCATAATACTGTGCCTTTTCCAATCTGACAGAGAATAATGCCTTGGATTTAAAGAACATCTTGACTCTGTACTCTCCAAGTACATTTACAGTTAAGGCTTTGACCCTTTTTGTAAATCCTTCTAACTATCTCATCACTGATTTTCAAAAAGGTAACTTAAATAGTTATAGCCTAAGCAGTTTGCCCCAAATCAGCTGGGGATCCAAAATTTGACTAAAATAGTCATTGTAGCCATAATAAGGAGCTCCTGGAATTTATAAAGTTCCTATGAAATAGCTTATAAGTATATTGTTCCTAAAACTGGGGAAATCAGCAAATACCCTCAGAAAGATAGCTGAAATGTTGTTGATAGAAAAGAAAACTCACTATAACTCATCTAGCATGGAGCAAGGATGGCTTTGGTGAAAGTTTTTCAAGGTGATGTAATGGTGCGAATATCTTCATATTTATCAAGCTCTCTTGAAGGAGAAATACCCCCAGTTCGAGGAAACCATGCCTTAGAAATGCCCACTCTTATTTCTATTATCTGTGACATTTAGGCCTTTTGCATGAAGGTACTTACCAGGCAAAGACCTCTAAAACTATGCATAACTACAAAGAATTATTCTGACAGATGTTGTTCATACCACTATTTAATACATAGAGATTCTGGTTTACATGCCAATGCCTTGTGAGTTTCATTAACAAGACCTTGTCTCCTGTGTGCTGGTCATCTCTGTGTCACCGACAAGTGTCTGGACCTGTGAAGTTGAGGACCAGTGCAGCATACATGATGCCCTCTCCAAGGTACTGATTCCCATGGGATCCTGCCTATGGCTGCCAGACAGCTTCTCTCAGGATCTGTTCTTACCTGTGACATCTTAGATCCAGTGCTCTAGATCAGTGCTTCTCAAACTTTAATGTGCCTTCAAATGATCTGAGAATGCTTTTAAAATGTAAACTTCAATGGATGCTTAACAAGCCAAACAGATACACTATTTTTTGCTGCAGAGAATCTAAAATGTTTCAGTTTCCCTACCTGTGAAATAAGGGGGTTCAATGAGCTCTTGATGGTAGGTAGTTTTGTTCTCTTGAACCATTTATCCGGGATTGCTGTGGTAGTATTATCCTGGGAAGGAGTCTGAAGCTGTCTCAGGAAAGAGTGATTGATTAGTTACGTCTGCTATGTGTTTAGGATGGAAAAAAAACATGGCAGACATGTCATGTTAAAAATGCTATATAGATAATCTTTGAACTTCCTAACTTCCCATGATTCTTGGACTTCATAGCAGTATTTTAGATATCTTGGGAAAGAGAAAATTTTCTTTGAATAATGAAAACAAGCCATCTAGAATCCCAATATTCAACATTTGTGAGTGTGTTTGTATATGTGTGTAGCAGAAACAGCTGTTAAGCCCAGACTTTTGAAAGTTCAGATTTTCTCTAGGGAAACTCCAAAAATAACACATGCCTCTGGCTCGCTGCCTCTGCCAGAGTGGTACTACAGCTTTGTCTGTGTGATCAGGAGTGAAAGGGATGTGTCTATCACACTGCCAGAGTTTCCAAGAGCTGCTATAAAACAAATTAGTTAAATTTTAATGAGACATGGAGAAGATCCAGGTAAAACAGAGGAAGTTGTGAAAAGTTGGAGAGAAGTTCCTCTTTCCTTCTTAAATTCTTCTTGTCCTTATTCAACTCAATTTAATATATATTAAGATCCACTAAAAACAAATCACAAATGTCTTATGTTAATGTCATATCCATTTGCTGGGATGTTATCCAGCCATTAAAACTGTTTATGAAAAATCTGTAGTCACAATGTGGAATACTCTTATTCTAAGGTGGGAGAAAATGAGATGAAAATGTTCACAACTGTTAAAATATATACATGGGGAGGGGGAAAAATGGAATGTAAACAGCCTTAAAAGATCAGTTGTTGTTGTTTTTTGTTTTTTTGTGGTACGTGGGCCTCTCACTGTTGTGGCCCCTCCCATTGCGGAGCACAGGCTCCGGACGCGCAGGCTCAGCGGCCATGGCTCACGGGCCCAGCCGCTCCGCGGCATGTGGGATCTTCCCGGACCGGGGCACGAACCCGTGTCCCCTGCATCGGCAGGCGGACTCTCAACCACTGCACCACCAGGGAAGCCCCAGTTGTTAGTTTTGAAGACTAAATCTACCCACACAATGTTTCTTAATTTTTCAAGTTTGCTACAATAAGTGTGAATCATTATGGTTTTTACAAAAGCCAATAAATTATTTTAAAAAAACTATGTTTGATTTAAAGGAATGTTTGCCTTGTTAATTATAGAAGCAATGCAACAATATTAAGGCTAACTGAACAATAAGCATATATTCACCTATAATGTCATCACTTGGAGACATGTCCATTTTACTTTTAGTGTAGTATCATAAATATATTTTGAAGTTTGAAATTTTAAAAATTACACCTTCTAAGGGGAAAAATGTCTGTGCTTGAAGTGTTAAGACTGTAAATCTCAAAGGAAGCTAGAAGTGATTGTAATTAAGAAAAGAGTTATGTTAATTCAAAACTCATTCATTTAAGTTTAGGACTTCGAAAAATAGAGCAAGGACTATAATAATGGCCAGAAGACTATGCCCCCTTCTGACTGGAAAGGTTCACAGTGGGGCAATTCCATAAATGGTTAAAATATCTTTTTTTTTTTTTTTTCAGTTTTAGGGCAGCTACATGGAACAAAAAGCCAGCTTTTCCTGTGTGTAAAAAGACATCATGATAATAATGATAATATAAATAGCAATTACCTAACATTTTTCCCATTCACAAAGCACTTCAGCTGATTTTAGCTTATTGTTCTCAACAACCCTGGGAGGTAGGTATGGTTATGCCCACTTTACAGATTCAGATACTGAGTCTCAAGAGTTATTAACTGACTAGCCCAAGATTACATAGTTAGAATCAGATTCAAATCCAAGTCCCTGGAATTCAAATTCTCAAGCATTTCTACTACTGCCACTGGTAGAAAACCAAATGTTTTGGGGAAAAAACCCACCCTGCCTATCAGAATGAAAAAGCTCATGTCATCAAGAGACTCCTGGTTAAAGCACAGTGATCCTCAGAGGAGTATAGAGGCTTATCAGAATCATTTGGAGGGGCTGTTTCAAATGGTACGCCAACACCCCAGATTTCTCTTATACCTTTCCTCGGGGCATCATGCTCCCTTCTCGCAGTGAGAATCACCCCTTCCTTGCACACCAGCATAAGTGATGTGTGCTGATGTGTCCCGGCACTGTGTTCTGTCTTTCATGTGTGTTGAGACAGGAAGAAATGAAAACTACTGTTTTTGCAGAAAAAAACTCTAGGGAATGTAAAGTTTAGCGTGGGCGAGAGTTATAAAGGTCTTAGAGCCATAGAGCCCGGACATGCTAAGAAAGGTTCAAAAATTGGTGGCTTTTCTTAAAGAAGAGTCAAAATTCACTAGAGGGATATACAGGGGACTGGTTCTTCTCCATTCGTGTACCACCCCAGGCCCATTCTCTGTTCTCTGGAAATGTAGATCCCCAGAGAACTGACACAGTATTATCTAGATTCCTTGGACTCTGGTGCTCTACAGCGTTTAGCTAAATGGAAGGCAAAGGCTAAAGGAAGGAGGGTGGGAAAGGAGAGAGATGCTTGCTCCTTCCTGCTCAGTGCCCCCCTTCCCGGTTCTGGCAGTGGCTCAGTCCCTCCCTGACTATGGCTCTTGTCAGGCAGCTCCTCTTCCACAGCCTGAGCTCTCAATGGATCCCAGAAACACTGTTGCTTCCCTCCGCTCTTCAGTCCCTGGAAACAGTTTCTCATTGTTGCTTGTCCCTGGTTGCTTCAGCATTCCTTCTTGGCCTCCTTAATCCTGCCCAGAGCTCTGTAAATTGTCCACTTACTAAACTTTCATCAAAATTTCAACTGAGTATGCCAAAGGCAGAGACATAGGCAGAGATTGATGTAAAAGTTCCTGGTTATGCCTAGTTATGCGTATTTCTTTTAACCTTGCTCAAGACTATCTTTAAATGCTATGCTACTGTGATTAGCTGACATTAATGTATTGATATTTTACTAAAGAATATGTTTATATTTTGTAACATGTAATTTAACCTAAATGATCCCCAAGGTCCCATGTGGCTCAGTCTCAGCTGGGAGTTACATTCAAAGGACACACAAATCAGAGTTCCTAACCTTTGGACAATATTGTAGATATTGGCTGTAGGGTTTTTTTAATGTGTTATCCAGGAGTTTTATACAGGGTACCAACCAGAAAGTTTTCCAAAGTTATATTTAGACCTTTGTCCATATCCCCCAAATTCCAAGCCCAGTACAGCTACTAAACTTTTTCCTGTTTTCTCTCATTTTTGAGATTGCCTCACAGTTCTGCTCTCTCTGTTAGCTTCCTCCACTTGCCTGTGAACACTTTCCTTGGCTTCCTGGCTAGGTGTGACCACCAGTACTGACCCGTTCCTGGCCACCTGGCTGAAGAACCACGCATCACCTGATCCTTCCTTAATCCCCTAAGAAGGAAGCATGCAGTCTTCTGGGAATTCTTCTGGGTTTTTTTATTAATAAATTTCATGGACAATTTCTGATGAATAAAATTCTTCCTTTCACTTTGGTGAGAAACATGTTATAAACTAAGGTACCCTCGCCTTAGGGGAAAGGCTTGCCCTTTGGATCTTGATTCTGTAGCCTAAACCACACGAAGCCACCTGAATACAAACGTACTACACCCAGGAGGAAATGAATTACCTCCCTTAGAGAGAACATGAACACTAAAGACAGAGTGCACTTCTCACCAATGTGGGAAAAACACGTTGATGGATGGCATCATACTCAATGTTTATTTATATTTTAAAGAATAGTTTGTCTGCTAAGGAAAAACTCAAGATGTTTTCTTTTCCTTTCTAGAAAGAAAGAAGCAGACATAAACATTTTCTGAAGGCACAGAAAGTATCTCACTAAATCAAGAAAATATGGGAAGCCTGTGGCCAAATCTATGACGAAAGAGCCAAAAAAGGATATCAAAATCATTCAGGTCTCTTTCTGCAAGAAATCCAGACTGCAAGTTATTAAGTCCTATACACTTACCTCAAAAATTCAGTTCTGTTGCACAGAATATGGAATAATTACATGAAATTATAGGATAGACTCTAGCCAAGAATAATCTCATCAATTTTCAATATCGCTGCCAGAGCACAAAGCAAAAACAAAGAAAAACTAAAGCAAAACCTGTGAATTGTACATACTTTTTCTCAAGTTTTCAGACCCTCTTCTAAGATACCCTAACACTGCTTGCCAAGTGTGAGCTCAACAACCAAGAGAGTGGAGACACAGATTAGAACAGCAAGCTACAGGTGCCAAGCACTTAGTAAGCCAGCCTCCTCCGGAATCACTCACACAGGGCCAACTGATAAGGAAAAATGGCTCCTTTTTAAGGCTGAGTCAACATAAAATTCTGGCACATCTTCCTTTGTCTACTCAATGGCAGCAAGAGAATGTGTCTGAGAAAAGATGGACCATCAAGTTAGAGATCTCTACTACTGTCTTAGTCCATCTGGGCTACTATAACAAAATACCACACACTGAGCAGCTTATAAACAGCAAAAATTTATTGCTCACATTTCTGGGGACTGGAAGTCCAAGATCAGGATGCCAGCATGGTCAGGTAAAGACCCTCTTCCAGGTCGCAGACCTCTTATGGTATCCTCACATGGCAAAAAGGGCTAGAGATCCCTACCCTCTGTGGGATCTCTTTTATAAGGCCACTAATCCTATTTATGAGGGCTCCACCCTCATGACCTAATCACCTCCCAAAGGTCCTGCCTTCTAACACCATCACATTGGGCATTAGGATTCCAACATGTGCATTTGGGTGGGACACAAACATTCAGACCATAGCAACTACTGTAATCCTGAATAATTCACAGAGAATTCACTTTATAAGTAAGCAGCTACACCAAGAGATTACCCACAATGACTCACTGTGCTAAGAATCTCCAGCAAAAAAGAACAGTGCACAGAGGAGACCATCTATGTCCAACATCTTCAGCATCTGTAAATACTTCTCATGTAGGAGAACCCTATAAATGGGAACACCTTGCCCTTTTCAATTCCCCAAGGCTTTGAGGGAGGCATACAGGGAAAGGGGACTATTAAAAGTGATGGGGGGCCTCCCTGGTGGCGCAAGTGGTTGGGAGTCCGCCTGCCGATGCAGGGGATACGGGTTCGTGCCCCGGTCTGGGAGGATCCCATATGCCGCGGAGCGGCTGGGCCCGTGAGCCATGGCCGCTGAGCCTGCGCGTCCGGAGCCTGCGCGTCCGGGGCCTGTGCTCCGCAGCGGGGGAGGCCACAACAGTGAGAGGCCCGCATACCGCAAAAAAAAAAAAAAAAGTGATGGGGAGGCTTCCCTCGTGGCGCAGTGGTTAAGAATCCGCCTGCCAATGCAGGGTACATGGGTTCAAGCCCTGGTCCAGGAAGATCCCACATGCCGTGGAGCAACGAAGCCCGTGCGCCACAACTACTAAGCCTGTGCTCTAGAGCCCGCCAACCACAACTACTGAAGCCCGTGTGCCTAGAGCCCGTGCTCTGCAACAAGAGAAGCCACGATGATAATGAGAAGCCCGTGCACTGCAACAAAGAGTAGCTCCCACTCACCGCAACTAGGGAAAGCACACGCGCAGCAACGAAGACCCAATGCAGCCAAAAATAAATACATTTATAAAAAAAAAAAACAGTGATGGGGTAGGGGAAAATATGGGTTGACAATAAGAGATCTTATCAGACTAAAGGAGGGGTCGCCATCACAGGTGGCACTCACCTTCCCATGGAGATGGAGCAGGACTGAAATGTCCTTCTTAATGGACCTTTGAATGACTTTCCAGCTAGAACCTTACATATGCATGAAAGCCCAGTGGGAGGAAGAGTAGGATGAGTGCTTAAAAGCTTGGTCTCTGCCTCAGAAAATCCTAGGTTTGAATCCCAGCTCCCTCAATTACATTTCATCCTGACCCTCCCTACTGCAGTAGAGTCTCATCCACAAAATGGAGTTGTGAGGATTAAATGGAAAAAACGTATAAAGCACTCAGCACAGTGCCTGTAATAAGCACTCAATAGAATGGTAGCTCTAGCATCATAACTTACATATTCACTTAAAATTTTCTCTCTCCTTTTTTGTATTTGAAAGTTGCTCACCAGAACTTTTCTTAGGCTCTGAAAGAGTCACGCCGGGAGAATCCTCTCCTCTCCTCTCTGGGGCTAGTTTACCATTGTTGGCTACAAAAGCAATGATTTGACGCCCTCCCCCACTCTCTCCCTGAAACCACCTCCCCTTATGCTTCATATGAGAAGCCAAAGTCAGACCCAGCTGGAAAACTAGGTAAAATGTAAAAATCCATGAAGTCAGCTGTTTTCAATTATAAACATAATACAATAATCATACCCACAAACTCCTTTGTAGGGAGCAATAAACTGAAGGAGAAAATTGCATGTAAAAATATTACAACATGCAACATTAAGAATGAAATGTTATGCTCCACTTTTCCAAAAAAAAGCGGGGGAGAGGGAATAAATACATACCCCAACCACGGGAATTGCGGCACAACTGAACTAGCATTAGCTGGAAAGGAATTCTGAGATGCCAGCGCACGGCTTGTTTGGAAAACTGAGCACCATCCTGCAAATCAGAACCAGCTGGAAGGTTCGATCTAAAACAGATCTGGCCATGGAAAGGGAAAATCTTAAACTACCCTAAACTGGCTTTGTCAGCCTGGCCTTGGATAAGCGGACGGAGGGTGCGCTCTTCAGTTTCAGCCTTTTTTTATTTTTAATTTTTCTAACTGGGTTAATTGTTCAGGGGTCTAGGTACTAGAGCTCAGCACACAATATCAGGCCTGTGGTCCTAGTTCCCCCACCTGTCCAGTTAGTTTGGCACTAATGAAAAGTGGCATTGCTCAGGTGGGAGCTCAGCTTTTGCATCAGGCTAAACGTGGGATTTAATCCTGGCTGTGTCATGTGGCCTTGGCATTGGTCAGCTTATTTCACTTTTCTGTTTCTAGGCTTCCTCATCTCTAAACACAGTGATGTTGTGAGGATTAAATGACTTAATACACATAAAATAGTTCTTGGCACCGAGTAAGCACTCAATAAATGTTAACTATTATTATTATTCCAATTCTCTGCTCTTACTGATCTTATTATTTCAAAGTTTTGTTTTGTTTTGTTTTTAATTAATAAAGAACAATAGAAAAACTACAATGTTTGAGAGCTGGCCTCATCCAAAACTTCAGGACCTTTCATCTGAACATGGTCTCCCCACACATAAGTAGCCCCAGCTTCTAATTAATGACCCTCCAAATGCCTCCACAAATCCAGTATTTGCACTACAAAGACCAAAAGAGGGCTGAGTGTATATATGTATATGTATAGCTGATTCACTTTGTTATACAGCAGAAACTAACACACCATTTTAAAGCAATTATACTCCAATAAAGATGTTAAAAAAAAAAAAAGAGGGCTGAGGTCAACGGTTCTTAGGGAATGAAAAGTTTCCTCCTTGTGTTCTCAAGAGTGCTGGCCAAACTTGTTTCAGGGAATTCTCCTTGCCCTTTGAACTTGGGGATGTTTTTAGACATTGTTGTATTCTAAAGTATCAGGGTGTGTGTTTCTTCATACCACAGTGCAAATGTAAAAATTTATTCACAGCCAAATTACAATCAGAAGCAACCAGTAATAATTCAAGAATGTTCTCACAGACAAATTGCTTCATTTTCACTTCTTCTTTTTTTATGTAAAATTGCCAGCACTCTTGGAATTTATGGAAGCAGTCAGCAAAATGTGTTATAAACACCTTCTTCAAAAAGGCCCCAGAGAGCCTGACTGCAAAATTTCTCACTCTGATAATCCTCTCCATGCCAGTTCTGCATAATTTTGGAGACACTCTGACATAGAAATTATTTTCCTTCCACCCATAAGCTCAGATGGTGGGCTAGCATGGAAATGTGCCTAGAATGTTTCACATGGAATCTGTGTCAATTATTTTGAGGCTCTGGATAAATGCAACAACTATTTGATAAGCTTACAAAAAGCACAGGGGTGATGAGGATATAAAATGACCCTTGTCTTCAAGAAACTTGTACTCTAATATGAAAGAAATAATCCTCTCTTCCTACACAACCATTTAAACAAATTGCTAAACATACAAGGTTTGCTTCATGCTTATTCTCCTGAAAGCATCTCTGAATCTTATTCTCTTATTGGCTTATGAACTCTTTTTCCTTTGGCCACCATCTTTTGGCTTTGGTCTTTGTACTCTGTACCCTGTATGGAAGACACTGATTCTTGTTCCTGTATTGTTCAGGCTTTACCAAGGTTCTAGAAGTGTCTGGTTCCAGGGTGTTACTGGGCGGGGCGGGGGGTGGTGGGGATGGAGTGTTTGCATATGTGGAGAATGGACTGTTTGTTGAAGGATGGGTATATCATTGAGCTCTTTTCCAGAAAGTGCTTCACTCTCCCTGAGGCCAGAGCTATCTTCAGTCTCAGGTTTGAGACATACCAAGAAATAAGGAGAATAAACAGGTCCGTTCAGAGTCCTCGACCAATCCACATAGCTCTCCCAAGCCTCTGAGTTCCCAAGGTGCTCTGAGGAGATTTTCTCACTATGGATCTGGCTTCATAATATCTGGGTATGGGAGAAAAGTTAATGAGGAGATTCCTAGGTGCCTCATAACTCTCTTAAGAGCTCTTCTTGAGACATGGCATCCTGTTTTTTTCTATATATGTGCCTCAGTGAAGATTCAAGTGGGCTGAGCTAAAGACAGGAAGAAAGAGGGGAAGGAGATAGGAAAGACAATGCTGTTAGCATCAGGACCTCAGGGTCTCTGAAGAGACTCCCGCTGAAAGGAGAGGCACAGAGATGGTGGGACGGGGCACCCAGGGCATGCCAGGGCTTGGCTGCCACTCCAATCACCAAGTCCTGCCTATGACTTTCTCCAGCCTCCGCTAGCTGGAACCAACTATGGAAATCATGGGAAGGTTCTGTTTCTAGAAAGAACGTTCAGAAGGGCCTGACCAGGAAGGAGCGGAGCAGGTCTAGGAATGAGCCAGGGCAGGAAGGCTAGAAGGTACACTAAGCACAACAGAAAGCCTCTGAGCAGATCTGTGCAGGAGCTGGGGCTGACCCTCGTGTGCCCTTCCTGGCCCGTACCTCATCTGCACCTGTACTGACATGCTCAGTCTACCCCTCCCATGTCCTTTCTTTCAGACAATTCCTTTCCAATCTGTGCAAACGCTGCACTTGAAGGAGTGACGACAAATGTGAAAGAGGTTAAAACAGGAGCTGAAAGCATTCGCTTCGTTAAATGGACTACTGTCTTTTCACCATTCCCCCTCTCAACACTGACTGTCCAGGAGGCAGATTTAATAATGATGCCAGTGTAAGCGTGGCTCAGAGAATTCAAGAGCATCCTTTGCTCTGGAGAGGCCTTTTTCTATGACTCCATAGACATTGTTTTCCTAGTTCTATAGCTTGAAAGGGGAACAGAGCTGCCCACAATACAACAGCAGAGAGGCCCAGGCTCTTGACACTAAGCCGACACCTCTGGGGAATCTCTTTCATCACTGCCTCCAAGACTCAGTGCTACAAGATCATCCATCAACCCCTCTCCTCCCTTCCCTTCTGCTCCTCTGAATTCTCCAGCAGTGGCTCAGACAGGCAGTCTCTCTCTCGAGCCCTCAACAAAATCAAGTCAGAAGTTAAGGTCATCCCAAGAGGGCTCACTGTGGAGGATTAGCAGTGGGAGATGGAAGACCCAGGTCTGACTTAAGTGAATCAATTTACAGTGATCCACAGAGCAGTGCTCCCCGATTAGGCCCATGTCCTTTTCTTATTTTCCCCTGGTTTTCTTGAGACATAATTGACAAATAAAATTGTAAGGGATTCAAAGTGTACAACATAATGATTTGATTTGATATACATAAACATTGAGAAAGGATTTCCACCATTAATTAACACACTCATCACCTCACATATTTACCCTTTTTATGTGTATGAGACCATTAAATTCCACTTTCTTAGCACATTTCAATTACACAGTACAGTGTTAGCAACTATCATGGTGACTACCATGTTATACAGTAGATCCTCAGACCTTATGCGTTTTATAACTGAGAGTTTGTACTTTTACCAACTTCTCCTTATTCCCCTTACCCCCCAGCCCCAGGCACTACTTTCTATGAGTTCGACTCTTTCTGTTCTTCCTTTATATATGTATGCCTCAATACTATGTCTCCCACTTGGAAAGCGCACAATTTGGAAGAGGGCTGGGTTTGGGGAATGAAAGCTTGAACAGCACAAACACAAGAAACATCAGATATGGTTCAAAAAAAATTTATGCTTCCAAGCCATACAAGAAAACATGCACACATAGTAAGAAAAAAAAATTAAGAACAATTGGAAAAATCAGAGCCATACTTTTATGATTCTGGATTTTTAACCCCAGGACAATAATAGAAGGCTGTTTTTCTATGATTCCAATTTTGCATTACTTCCTTGGGCACTGTGTTCAAGACATTGTAAGTGAGAAAGAAAATTTTTGCAATGTCACATTGTTTAATGGAAAATCCCAATTAATTTGGTTGAAAATATGTATTAAGCTTCAGAATGACAGAAGGGTTATTTTCAAGTGACGTACCACTGTGTCTCAGTTCATAGAACAGGGATACCATTGCTGCTTTAAACACAAAATCTTATGTGGGACAAACATTTTTAAAAGGCTTTCCAAAGAAAGGAAGACTTTCTTGTCGTTTCTAAGTCTATCCCTAAATAAATGCAAGTGGATCTCTTACAATATAAATAAATATCCGCTTTATTCTTGAAGTTTCCTGGGAACTACAGGATCCACACACTAGGAAAACTAATGTTGTTAATTTGATGGCAGAGGTCTTAGTATTCAGACTCCTGTGTATACGGAGCTGAGGAATGTTCTAGATACAACTGCTACTTAAGGAACCAAAGTCTTGGCTGGGCTGGAAAAAGAAAATGACTGGATGCTGTGGGGAGGGTGGGGATGGTGGTAAGATAGACTAAGCATCTTCAACCACTGGGGAATAAGGACTACTATAATCATACTGTCTTTGGGCTTATATCACCTGTGCCCGGATGGGAGAGAAGGTTATGACACAGGACTGTAGCAGAAGTGGTATGACACCCACTGTCACAGAGGAGGGCCTTTGCGTGAAATGACACTCATATTTCTGTACTCATATTTCACTTTGGACAAATTTCAGAAACTTCAAGGGGGTGTGCACTGTGGCTTCATGTGACCACTACTAGTAGTGAAATGTATCTTTCCCATTCATTTCCACTTAGAGTCCACGAATGATCAGTCACTCTCCCTTTGCCATCATCTGACAAATCTCCCAATGTTTTTTCCCATTCCAGATAAGTAACTTAACATGGTTGGGAACAGTGCATAGCCACATTGACATTGAAAGACATACACCATCTTTCTTCAAATTCTCAAGGGAGACCTTGGCTCAGAAGCAAATTTACCTTTTTTTTTTTTTTTGTCGATTTATTCTGCAACTCTTTTAGACAGCTATTTCATTCCTTCTCACCTCTCTTCAAATCTCCAGCACTCCTCATCCTCATTCTTAGCCCCTGACCTTGCTTCTCAGTTCACCAAGAAAATACAAGCAATCAAAAGAGGACTTGCACATACATGCTCCCACCATTTCGTCAACCATCCTACTTGAATCTGGGCCATATACTGTCTTCTTTCTTGTTGTAATGAATAAGTCATCCATGCCCTAGCAATGGCCAAGCACTCCACTTACGCACAGAATCCCACCCCCTCTCACCCACTCAAGGACATGGCTCCTACGGTTATACCATCTCCCTCCTACTGCATCAATTTTTTTCTGCTCGACTGGGTCACCCCACTATCATACTAACACTCTTTTGTATCCACACTTTTTAAAAAAATGTCCCATAGACCCCACATCCCTGCTCTAGCTATATCTCTCTGTCCCTTTTTTATAGCAAAACTACAACAAAGACTTGTAGGTACTAGTTATTTCCATTTCTCCTGCAATTCCTTCTTGAACTCACACCAATATGTCATAAATTCACCCCAATCCACCAAGATTGCTTATGACAAGGTCTCCAATGACCTTCTAATGCCAAAAATAACACTCATTGTTAAGTCTTCATCTAACCTAATGCATCAGGAGTATTTGACTTAATTGATCTTTTCTTCTCAAAATACTATCCTCAACTCTATTTCTAGGAAGGCTTCAGTAGTCACTCTTAGTCTCTTCTGATCTCTGAACACTGGAGGGCTTCAGACCTCATCATTAGGTCTCATATCTTCTCTATCTACACTCACTCTCTGGATGATTTCATTTGACACCCTGGCTTGAAAGATTCTCTATATGCTGTAGCTCCCAAATTTATATCTCCAACCCCAATATCTTACCTTAACACCAAGTTCATACGTCCAACCACGTACCCAACACTTTATATGTCAAAATAAATACAAGGTGTTTTTCCACTCAAAGCTAACTCTCTTTCACTTGTTCCCATCTCGGTACATGACTTTTCCATTTTAACCAACTGCTAAAGCCAAAATCCCTGGAGTCATCCACTCTTCCTCTCACAGTCACATTCAGTCCATCACCAAATTCTGTTAACCCTTCCTCCTAAATATATTCAGAATTTGACCACTTCTCAGCACATCCACCATTACCATCCTATCACAAGCCACCGTCATCCTTCCCCTTGACACCTGCAGTGGCCTCCTAACTGGTCTCTCTTCTTCTACCCTTGCTCCTCACCCCTTGTGGTCCATTCTCCACACAGCAATCAAAGCAGTTTTGTTGAACTAGAAGTCTGACCCTCTCACTCATCTGCTGGAACCCTTCAGTGCTTCCTGTCTCAAGCAGAGTAAGACTCAAGGTTGTTCCATGGCCTATAAGGTGCCTTGTGACCTGCCCCCACTACCTCCTACGCTCCTCTCCCTCAGTCATTCTATTCCACCTCTATTGGTCTTCTTGCTGTTCCTTAAAATATATCAAGCTTGACTGTACTCCTTTAAACTTGCTCTCTTTGCCTGGAATGCCCTTCCTTCAGATATCCACATGGTTCACCCCCTCACTTCCTCCAAATCTCTGCTCCAATATCACCTTATCTATATTAAATAGCACTCACCTCCACCATTGCTCTACATTCCCTTTTCTTGCTTTGCTCTCCTTTGCAGCACATATCACGACCTGACTTGTACTGATTTGTTCCTGGAGCATCTCTTTACCCTCACCAGATTACAAGCACTATGAGAGGAGGGACTGGATCTGTTTTGTTTATAGGTATATCTCACCACCTAGTGCAATGCTTAGTACCTAACAGACATTCAATTTTTTTGTGTGTGGTACGCGGGCCTCTCACTGTTGTGGCCTCTCCCGTTGCGGAGCACAGGCTCCGGACGCGCAGGCCCAGCGGCCATGGCTCACGGGCCCAGCCGCTCCGCGGCATGTGGGATCCTCCTGGACCGGGGCACGAACCCGTGTCCCCTGCATCGGCAGGTGGACTCTCAACCACCGCGCCACCAGGGAAGCCCCAGACATTCAATTTAAGTGTTTGTCAAATGAATGAATGAAATATCGAGACCTCCCCACCACTGAGATGAAAAAGACAAGAGCATTATGCTGTTATGAGCGGATGCTCCACTGTTGGCATTTTCCATGAAAAGTCAGGTGACTATGTAGAATGTAGAAAAAGACAGCAATTTTCAAGACGCCAGTCCCTCTCCCCATTCTCCCCTGCCTTGAACCCAAAGGAAGCATTTAAAGGAGACTGAGGTTTCTGCAGTTCTCTGTGAGGAAAGCTGAGGCTGAAAAACACTGCTCTGCTACTACTTTGGAGACCCTGAAGTACCTCCAGCTGGAAGCCTGGGAAGCACCTCTTACATTTATAGTGATAAATAGTGTATGTGTTTACACAGGTCAATAAACAATTCCATAATAATGCTCTAAATGACCACAATTTGGGATACTCAACAAAAGGATGCAGTCCATTAACAGGCTCAGTCATTCTGAGTCTCTCCAGAGGTGACTCAGATTCCACAGGGCAGCTTGAGGTCAAAGGTTCTGTGGCTTCCGGGGTCAGAGTCTTAACCCAAAGGGCTACTTCTGCCTCCTTCTGGGAGAGAGGAACCACGATAATAATTCTGGTCGATGATAATATCTTAAAGGGGCTATAAACCAAACAAACCGTATCCTAGGATTAAATCAACAAAACTACAGGAATGGGACAAGGGGAAATACTGACTCATAAGCTCTGTGGAATAAAGATACACCTAACACTCAAAGCACGCTGGGACCTCAAGGCACTGGTTCTAGTTGAGAAAGGAAGTCACCAGAAAGAGCTAGAACGGGCCCATTTAATCCTAAGTGACTACAGTCAGAAAAGGTTAAGGATATACCAAAGTCACATTCATGGTCTCAGAATCTGTAATGATTAACAAGTATGCCTCCCATACATTTCATATCACTTAGCATGTTTAGCAGATTACAAAGCAAAATAAAAGCCTTTTTTATTTTAGAGACACACACCTTGCCCCCTCCAGGAATGTCAAATGTATTGGCTAAGCAATGTTCAGCCTATGAGGAACTCTTCTATCCTGGTAAAATCAAATACCTATTTTCTTAATACAGATTTAATCAATTAATGCTCTACTAATCTAACTTTTCTAAAAATGTTCCTGTTTTTTAAAGACTGTCGTATGCATCAGAGGCTGCACAATATATTTAATCTAGTTGCTTAAACAGACTCCCTTCACATGTTCATTCTTTCCACACATTCACTAAGTGTAGTGTATGTGGTGGTGTGCTAGCCAGTTCCCCTTCAGAACCAAGGGGCTCATTCCCTGAGCTGCCCGAAGTATTTTGGGTGCTGCACGCTCATAGGGAAATTCCTCTCCCAAAATTGCTCTAGGCACCACCTAAGGTCCTGCCCCTTCCCAGGGCAGCCCACGTCTAATGACTGGTAGACACAGGGGAAGAAGGCCTGACCCCGTGTCAGTGAGAAACAAATCCACAGGACAAGCCCATGTCCAGAGCTCCTCATGGACAAGCTAAGGCTCCTGAAGTAACTATACTAAGCTCACTTCTCCTCTGTTCAATCTGCTTCCCTTCCTCCCTCCCTCCCAGGTGCTGCTCTCAGTGTCTGTTTCCCAGGGAACCTCACCTAAGAGATCCCAGGCTAACTTTTGCAGAACAAGATTAGTAAAGCAAGGTCGTGGCCTGTATCAAGTAACTCATTGGCTAAAACACCAAAACAACCCTAAAACACAAGTGCTACAGAAAAATGGAAGTTGGAGTGAGTGACAGCACTTGTTTGCTGGCTCCACAGGGGCAGTGATGTTTGGACCCATTATGGATAAATGACTCCAACTGATGGAAAATGTGGTGAGCAGAGCAACTATCGTAGGCAGATGTAGTAGCATTTGCCAAGTCAAAAAGGAATGAAAGAACTTGGCTTGCTTCAAGTTACAGGAAGTCTGTCAGTGTGGCTGAAGCACAGAGTGAGGCAATAGAGGAGGTAGGAAGTATCAGATCTGATGCTCAGAAAACAGGTAGAAGTCATCATATTACTAAGGAACAATATAGAAATGAAAAGCTTGGATTCTGGTGTCAGACTGCCTGGGTTGAATATCAATTCCACAACGTACCATCTATGTGACCATACGTGAATTGCTTAACTCTCATTTTCCTCATTTTCATTGCTGATATATGCTAACCATCATCTGAGCCTTCAGCGAGTCAGAGTAGTAACATCAAAGATCACTGATCACAGATCACCATAACAAATATAATAATGAAAAATATTTTGAAATATTGCAAGAATTACCAAAATGTGACACAAAGTAAGCAAATGCTGTTGGAAAAAAATGATGGCAATAGACTTGCCCGATGCCTTCAATTTGTAAAACTTTTTTTTTTTTTACAAACCTTCAATTTGTAAAACAACAACCACCACAAAATGGTATCTGTGAAGCACAATAAAACAAGGAATTCCTGCATGTGAGAGTTGAAGCCAAGAGCCTGGGATCTGAAGCATAGAGACTACAGACAGTAAGAAAAGGGCCTATCTAAAGGGTAGCTGACCAGCAGCATCAAGAAAAACAGGGCAGAAACCAGGGCAGGTTGCTAGAAAAGCCAAAGAAGTCTGCAAGGAGAGTTAGAGTACCATTCTGAATAAGTCGGACCAAGAAAGAAGGAAGAGCTACAAAAGCCAAGTAAATGACACTCCAAGTGATGCCACAAAACATGTGGCACAAACATTCCTAAAAACTTCTATGGTTGCTGACTTCATTCACTCAAAGCCCACATCCCCAAGATTCTATACCAAACCCTATTCCTAAAAATGGATCCCTTACCCTCTTCCTAAGATACACCTCCTTCCAAAAAAAAAAAAAAAAAAAGTGTTATAATGGAAATTCTCATACCAAATGAGTATTAATGCACAGTGATAATAACAGTTTGAAAAACTATATATTTAACTCAGGATCACTTAAGGCAAGTACCTACATTCTCCAACCTACTTCTAGAAAACCTACTTCTAGAAAATGAAAATTAAAGTTGAAAACCAGGCTGATCCCTTGATTGATCAGCGATACTGATCAATCAAGTCTCATAATGAGACACTACTATACATCCACCAGAATGGCTAAAATTAAGACTGACAACACCAAATGTTGGCAAGTATGTGGAGCAACCAGAACTCTCATACATTGTTGGTGGAACATAAAATGTTAAAATCTCTTTGGAAAAAAGTCTGGCAGTTTCTTATAAAATCAAATCTACACAATTCTAGATATTTATACAATGGAAATGAAACATATGTCCACAACATGACTTGAATATTCATAGCAACTTTTAAAAATACCAGCCAACAACTGGAAACAGCCCAGGCCCCAAAATTGGAGAAGGGATGAACACACTGGAACATCCATACAATGCAAACCTACTCAGCAATAAGAAAGAACAAACTACTGATACAGATGACAACATGGAAGAACTTCAAAAACATTATGATGATGAAAGAGAACTTACACCAAGAGAACATAGTGTTTGTATATTTATACAAAGTTCTAGAACAGGCAAACCTAACATAAGGTGAGAAATAATCAGAACAGTAGTTGCTTCTGAGGGGGTAAAGGTATTGACTAGGCAGGGACATGAAGGAACTTTCTGGGTGACAACAATGTTTTATATTTTGATAGGGGTTTGGGTTACACAAATGTATGCATTTGTCAATTCAACAAACAAACTAAAAACACATGCATTTCATTGTAAGGTTTATATTAAGAGAAAAAACTGCAAATGAACATTGAACTCTAGTTACTGATATACATAATGAATTAGGAGGAAGTATACAGATGTCTGCAATTTATTTTGAAATGTGTCAAAAATAAGATGGATTGATGGACTGATAGATGTATAGTATAGAAATATGTTAATGATAGAACATGGGTGTGGTTTACCAACGTTCACTGTGAAAATCTTTCTATTTTAATATACGTTTTGAAATCTTAATAATAAAATGTTGGAAAAGTGCTTTTATTTTAGGAGAGATCAATGCAAATCAAAGCAAGGAGAGCTCAGCCTCACAGCTGCCATGGCCTGTTTATCATGTTGGGTGGATCGATGCTGATTGCAAAGTGAAGGCCCTGGATGGAAGTATGAGAGCCGGGGGACAGCAAGGTGCATGGGGAGTGAGGGGGTATGAATACATCAGCACAAGGTTCCCCTTTCTTGTTTAATCAGATATTAGGCAGACCAAATAGAATCCAAGAGCTGAATATTCTGTATGAGACTGCATGGGCTTCCCCTCCAGCTTCAAACTTAGACCTAGCAAGCAGGCTATGTGCAACTAAAATAAATAAATTAGCCAGCAGGTCAGCGAGCCTCACTGCGGTCGTGGCCTTTGCGGGGATAAGCAGTAAGTGGTCTACATATGCAGAGCAGAGGGGGCTGGGGGGGTCTTCCTCCTTCCTGTGGTACAGACAGGCAATGCCACTGCGAAAATAAACAAACGGATGGTGGTGGTGCGGTCCTGTTTGGCTAGTGCCTGGGCTGAGCCCCCTGCCCTCTGATCCCACGATGTTTGTGGAGCCCCATGTTGCTGCCTAGCAACAGGGTCTACCAGTCTCTCCTAGGGTGGAGCAAGTGGACGCAGCTGTCTGTGGCTGATTTATAGGAGGAAGTCACCAGGAGTGCCTGGAGGCTCACAGCCCAATGTCTTCATCTCCACCCCCTCACCTGCCCCACCCCCAGTTCACAGCAGCCATGGGGACTCCCAGGGGGCAGCGATCAGTAAACCGGGTGGAAATGCCCCCCATAGAAGCCCCAGAAGGCTCCCCAACTGGTCATTTTCTCTGCAGCTGACTGGACTTAGATCCCATTCGCCATGCACACTTTCCATCCCTCTCAGTCCCTAGCTCCAGAAATGTTATTTCTAGGCTTTTTTGAGGGAGTATACAGGGGTGGGGCTTGGGATGAAAATGGAATTCTTTTCTTCAGTTTATCAAAGTAGCACTCTTATACTTTTCTGTGCCTTCCTGAGATCAGCCCTGACTTTAAAGACACACGTATACAAAGTATCCATGTCTTCCCAAGAAGGGTGATCACATAGAAAGTACTTTCCATCCAGTTCTATGCAATGCTTGTCATAGCCTGTAGGTAGTATCAGCTCCAGGCAACTGACTGGGAAACTGACACCCAGATAGGTTGAGTGGTCTTCATGGAGAATCACAGAAAGCAGTAGAGCTTTCTGTCTGACTGTAAGTCCCAATGCTGACAGAGGGATTACCCACCATTGGTCTGGGAGACACCATTTTTCACCTACGCTGTTTATTTGGTATCCATGTTAAAAGCCAGCAGACTGATTCACTTTGTTATAAAGCAGAAACTAACACACCATTGTAAAGCAATTATACTCCAATAAAGAGTAAATAAATAAATAAATAAATAAAATAAAGATGAGGAATGTGAGGCTTTAAAAAAAAAAAAAAAAGCCAGCAGAGTAAATCCTCATTATCATAAACTCTCGGAGGTTTCCCTCTCAGGCTGAAATTAAAGAGCCAGTAGCGATGATGCAGCAGGCTTTAGAGAAATACCTATGAAACCAAGGGCCTATTCCCTTACTCATCCTGGCGTACTATTTTCTCAGATGTATCTTGGTCCATCAGCATCCTCAGAAAAGCAGAATGTGGGCACACACACAGACACAGACACACACACACAGACACACACACACACACACACCACCAGGACAACTCTAACGTAGTGAAATATTATCCACCTCGGGGGGTCTCCCATATACTGAATTCTAGCTCCACAACCTAGACAAAGTTTTTAACATTCTCCTTGCTTTCCAATGTGCCCTCAAGGAATACATGAAAGAGACCTCTCCGACGTTCCCACCAGACACCACTCTCAAACGCCAGCAACCTCTTTGTCAGCCTGCATGAACTATGCACCTTATCTGAAACACAGAGAAAGCCAGCAACGACCAATGAAAGAGACGGAAAGAACATCACTGTTTTACCTCCATGGTTTCATCAGTGTTCTGATCACAGATTAAAAATAAAAATACTGATAACACTCGAGGCCACCATAGGCATGAACAGAGCCCAAATGGTGAGTGAGCTTCAATTTATCTCCAGGTTTTGCTCCCCACACATCCCCTCACTATGTCCTTAATCACCCCCCCCCACTACTTTCTCTCAAACCCCAAGACAAATCCAGACCGGCCCCGTCTAGGTCATGACCCTTGAGGGGCTAAGTAGCCCTCCAGCCCTTCCTTGAACACCAAATAAGGAAATTTTATGTTTTAATCTTTATATATATAATTTATAGTCTTAATGTATAATTTAATTCTTATCACCACCCTGCAAGGCAGATGTTATGATCATTTTACAGATCAAGAACCTGAGGCCCAGAGATGTGAAGTAATACATCCAGTAGCTGGTGGCGCCGAGATTCACACCCAGGTCTGGCTCTCTTCTAAACGGAGGCAGGAACCCCAGTGCGATGCTGCCATCCCTGAGGCTTGTCAGTGTCATGCTTTACTTCCTCCTAAAGATTTCCTTTGCCCCGCTGCTGTATTTGAGTGTTTGCTGGAGAGTGTGGGAGGAGCTGAAAGGACAGGCAGGTGATAAGCATGTCTCTGCAACAGACAGGGGCCAAGAGGTGACTGCTGGACTCCAGGGGATGGACAGAAGGGGGAATCTGTGAGTCAGCACAGACTTCTAGTGTGCTGGGCTGAGAGACGGTATCCCATCTCTTCACGAACACCACAGAGCAGTAAATCCGACAAATAAGAACACTCTAAATGACAGCTGTGCCCTTCATCTGGCCCACAGATGTACTTCCCTGGGTCTTTTAAGTGAATTAAATTTCAACATTTAAAAATGAGATTTCACATTAAAATTCCAATTTCCGGCTTCTCTTAAGAAAATAGAAGATTTGGCAAGACAGGACTCAGGTGGCCACATGCAGTTAAAGTGACAGTAACGGCTGCTGACCACTGCCCACAGTCTCCAGTTTGCCAAAGTCACCACCACTCTCTAGTGTTTCCCAGACACTCAGCCCAGTTCACTCGTTTACTGGTCCCAGGAGCTTTTGAATCCGCAACCTCTGCATATATGCCCAGAGGCATATATTCATTCAACAAGCATTTGAGCCCCCTTTGCTAACAAGGCATAAGCTGCTATAAGGGATACAGGAAGTAGGATGTGGCTCTGCTTCCCAGAGTATATAGCCCAGGGGAGAGGTGAGTGAGCATGCCCTCTAGAACATCAGCTCCACACGGCAGGGGCTATGCCTGTTTTGTTCACAGCAACTAAGAAGTACCTGGCACACAGATGCCCAATACGTACTGTAATGGAAGGAAGGAAGGAAAGAGAAAGGGAGGGAGGAATGCTGCTTCAGTCCCTTTTAGGACGTTAAGCAAAAGAAGAGAGCATGTTTGCATACAGGGTAGCCAATGATCAATGCACAGAGAGGAAATTACACCAAGTGCTTTAAAAATACAGAGGAAGAATATTTTTATGTGGGTGACCAGGGAAGGCCTTTCAGAAGAGAAATGGTTTCTGGGTGTTTAGAAACATTCCTAATTATATAAACACTTTCCCCCTCTTTAGTAATCTGGATTGACTTATTAAGATGGCTTCATCTCAGGAAAGAAGTCCCAGGTCTAAACCCCATCCACTTCCCAGACACGCTGCCCTTGTCCAGACAGACCCCGACCGGAAGGACTGGATCAGACCCCAGGCTGCCATTCCCGTGGGTCACAGGGGCAGCCAGGCCCCGAACTACTGCAGTGGCAGTCTGTGCCAAGAGCCCTGCTCTGGCCCCAGGGCTCGGAAGGCAGCAGCAGGGCCTGCCCTTATGTCAAAGTGGGGTTATGCAGGAGCTCCCAATAGGACATTGAAGTGCACTGATCCCAGACTTTGGATTGATCGGTGGGTAATTATCCTCCTTCTCCCTGAACCATTTGATGACTGATATGGACCTCTAGCCACCCTGCCCTCCTGCCTGGCCCGCTGCAGCTTTCTCTCACAGGGCCTCACTCCCTCTCCACAAGGTAGGAGAATATCAGTCTGTTCAACCTCTGAGATCCTGATTCAACTCCAACAACACACTGGGCTTTCCTGAGGCCTCCTGGTAAGAAGACACTACTTATCTCCATTAACCTCTGACCCAGCTAAGATGAAACAGCTCCCATCTGCAGGCCTGAGTGCCCTCGTCCCTGAACTAAAGCTAAATAAATTGTGGAGTGGAGGCAGGGACCTGCAGCAGCCCCAGACCTGTGGCCCCCATCATCAAGGAATGGCTGCATCCTCGCTCCTGGGTATATATACAGCCTGAAGCCTGTTAATAGATGACGCCTTGGGAACCCCTCCAGGTGGCCTTTGGGTTAAGAATTACATCTGGAGGAAGCTGTGCCTCCTAGGAAGACGGAAAGGCTGTAAACCCTCAAAGACTGTCCATTTGATTTATGTGATGATAATGGGAATGTTAATCTCCAAAGGCAAAGCCATTCATCCAAAATTCCAACCTCCTGGGTCCCCACACCTGACTTGATGAGAACAGCCACCCCTCAGTGGCTGCTCCCATGGGCCAGGCCTTTTACACGCAATATCCCACTTAATCCTCACCGCAAGTCAGAGAGCTATGTACTGCTGGGATGCTCAGTTTACAAAGGAGGAAACAGAAGCTCAGAGAGATCAAGAGACCTGCTCAAAGTCATCAGTAGTTGATGAGTTGTTCACTAGCAAGAGTGGCCCAGCTGAGAGTGTTTACCTTGTGTGTCTGACTCCAAAGCCTATGCTTTTCAGCCCTGTTCCATACGCCCCCAACAACTCACTCTGGGAGGTGTCTATTTAAAAAAACAATTCGGTTCACCCAGAGGCTACAAATGATACTGCTCTTGGGTTTTTTAATTCAAATCTTAATTTACAGGGCAGCAGAATAGTAAATGCTGTATTACCTATCCTCTGAGAACCATGCTTCACTCAAGTTAATATTGGGTCCTACTATGTGCCAGGCCGTATTAATCACTGCAATACCAACTCTAAATACTACAGGAGGCATCAGTAAGTGTTAGACAGAGGAGAGTAAGTTTGTATCTTTCCCTGGAATGTACGGATTTAAATTCCCAAAAGCAATAATTCTCTTTGAAGATGATAAGCAGTGATAAATGATACAAGTTTAATTTAGATAAAGAGAAATCAACAGTTTTTTTTAATGGTCTGCTGGTCAGTTCAGTATGCCAATCAATCAACTTGAAATGAAAACAAGCAGCTGATTCAGGTGGCAAGGCAGAAATTTGAGACCATATAAGAAATCTTTGTAAAAGAGGGTTATTTGGTTTAACGCTGTGAGCAGCCCATGAAGAGTCCCTCAGGAGTAGACTGTGTCTGATTTGTTTTTATATTCCGAATGCCTGATACATAATGCATGCTGAATGAATGAGCCAAGGAATGAATGATTGATTTTCAGGCTTTTCCATGCAGAGGCATCTCATGGGATATGCCACAGTTGAGGTTGCCACAGCATCGCATCTAGCAATCTTAGATGCATTCAGCAGGGAAAAGATAACCTTTGAGGACTTTCTTTGTAGCTGCCTAAGTACATTGGTATGTGTTCTCTCATTTAATACAATAAGCCTGTGGAATCTATGTTGTTGTGCACATTTTACAATGAGGAAACTGGAGTTTAGAGAGTAAGTGACCTACCAAAACGCACGTAGCTAGAAAGCGGTGAAGCCCCCATCCAGAACCAGATGTCTGGATCCTTAGCGCACTTCCTTTGCTCCAACACACTCTGAGGGAGTCCACGTTTCCTTCTGAGATGGAGTGGGCAGCATACCTCCAAGTCTGTGGAAGAAAGATACAAGGCAAATAACTTTACAAAGGAGAGAACTATAACCACTTCAAATGAAAGTGAGGACATGGTATCTACACTGGATGTTCCTAGCCTCTGCTTTCAACATATCAAGGCAGCAGAGATTGGGCTGGGCACATCCCTGTTCTGCAGTATTCCCTTTAAACGCAAAACGTCTGGAAAAGAGGAGAAAAGACCCAGTTAACCTCCACACTCTCAGATTCTTGCCTCTAAAACCAGTGAGTACACTTTGCTGTACACCTGAAACTAACACAACATTGTAAATCAACTGTACTCCAATAAAATTTTTTTAAAAGAAAAAAATTTTAAATAAATAAAACCAGCGAGTAAATCCCTCTATCATTCCACACACCAGCATCTCCACCAAAGACTACAGAGGAGAAATAAATGTAAAAATAAATTCAAAGTGGGCATTACTGCTGTTTGTAACCAATTATAGGTTTGTTTTTGTTTTTAAAGAAGTGAGGAGTATTAGGGGGGTACTGACGTGGAAGAAAGTTGAAAGGACTTTGCTTAAAAAGATGTTTGAAATTTTCTTAAAATTTTGATAAACTACACTATCTTTAGATTCCTTGTTCTAGCTAATCTAAATTGGCTATAAAATCAGGCAAATTTGAACTGTTAATCTTGTACATAAAGTACCAAATATTGTATTGTGTGTACTTTATTGCCTGATGCCTGATTCACTGACTGCACAATTTGTTTGCAAAAATCTCTAAGGTCCAATGCAAGTGGAGGTTTAATTTGGCCTATAATTGAGCTTTGCAGGTAACTAAATTCTCCTGAAGTGGGGTGGGATAAAGGCCGGCGGGGGTTACAGAGTACCAAAAAATCTGTCCATGTGCATAAATTTTTCTGAGCCTGGTGTGCTTTCTGAACCATTTCCTATACTTCCCAGGTGGAATAAGGGCTCATCTGAGAAGGAAACACAGACGTCATGACTCCTCACTGAAAGTCAACTCTTTCACCTTCTGCTCTCTGCTTCTCCTGCTGTGAACATATTTGCTGGATCAAAACTTGAGACACATGGTCTAGTCATGAAAAAAATGAAATTAAGACTGCTCCAGAAAATCTAGGACATATGTTCTCCAGAGCTGTAGCAACCCGGGACTGTATACTCTGTAGGTACCTAATAAATGCCTGCATTGAGGATCATAGCAGCATTCCAAAAGGCATTTTGAATTTTTTTCTTTTCTTCAAAAGTCTTATCTGCAGCTACCTTTTTTCTAAATCCTAAAATCTTTCAGCCCACCGCCCAGATTATACAATTTGCTATGTGCCTTTGCCTGGTCCATTTCACTTAAGTACTATACAATTTCCTTTTTAAGATTAACACTAAATTTAAAACCAAAACCTGAGAGCTCTCACTTAAACGCTGGGAACTTTAAAATATGGCTAAAGATGTAATCCATTTTTTCTACTTGAAAAATAAATAAGGAGTGTGATAAGTAAAGTGCTACTCCAAACATATCACAACAGTAGAACATTCCCAGTGAAGTATTAACTGTTGGTTTGTTTAGATAAGAAATACATCTAGTCAAAATCAAACTGCAATTACAGGACTTCAAAGCAAAATAATTTGGCTCAGCAATATTGGTTCTAATCTCACATCAAAAGCAGATGTATCTTAGTTGGCTTATGAAAAGAAAACAATTCTTTTCAACCAATATGAAGCATGGGAAAACAAGGATAACATTTCTTGAAAACTTCAGAGAAATAATGTCACACTGTGAAACAGACATAGCATTTCAGATTTTTTTTTTTAATATAAGCTGTCTGGAGACATTACACTTCATGAAATAAGAACAGGTGTAAAATCTGAAGGGAAACATTCATTTTCACTTTTAAGACTCAGAGACAAGCATATAAATGAGAGAAATTACCAAAGGGAGGATCTGTCCTGGACATGGGGATGGGGATACAGGAGAGAAACAGAAGTGAAAAAGGGTAAGATCCTAAAATTAACCCAACCAATCCAATTCTCTGGATTCAGAATAGACCAGTGTACTTCTCAGACTTTAATGGGAAACCTGTTATATGCAGATTCTAGTTCAGTAGGTCTGGGGCAGGGCCTAACAAGCTTCCAGATGATGCTGATACTGATGCTGCTGGCCTGTGGGCCATACTTTGAGCAGCCAGGATGTAGAACTTTTGACCTCTGAATGCCATACATCCATCAATCCTTGCCCAAAGCCAGCAGCCTAGCCAGATAAAATGTGGCACAGTCTGCAGTCTTGAAGGGGGCAAGGGGTATTGTCATGTGTTACCTCCCTGAGGGTCAACACACAATACAAAGCAAAACAAAACCAGACTCTCAATGGCAAAATTCAGTTCATTAGGAGCATACCATTAGAGAGATTTAGATAAAAGGCAACTGAAGCTGGGTCAAAAGTCTTCTGGGGCTTTCACCTGAAGCGTCTGACTTCCCCAGAAAGTCTGGTGAAGAGTCACATGGGGAAGGCACTCAAAGCAGTTGGTGGCCAAAGTCATTACCAGCTCTGAGAGACTGAAAAAAATCAATGTGCGTTGCATCACAAACAACTGACTTGGAGAGGGGTTCACCCTGTTTAGTGAAGATGTGGGAATGAAATGAGGAAGTATAGAGTTATTGTAGAACTAAAGGTGATGTGTTGACATCCTGGTACTTAACCTTCTATCAGTCTCCTCATCTGTATAATGGAAAAAGTAATAGCATACTTTTCCAAGGATTACTGTGAAAATTAAAATGAGTTCTATGAAAGCAGTTGGTACAGTTCCTAACCCATAGCAAGCACTACATATGTATACGTTATTATTATTATTAGGCTTACATTACATTGGTTTGGGATATCCAGAAATCTAGTTCCAACAATAAAGGCTCATCAGCTATAAAAATGTATGTGGCCCTACTAGGAAAGTCATCCATTGAAAAAAGTCAGTTAATTTAAAACTGGGGACAATCACTCAGGAAGTAGATACTACTTTGCAGGAATAGACATTGATGACAGAAAAAAAACTCTTAGTACCTAACTGTTCACTTACTACAGAAATTTAAAAATGAAATTTCTATATGAAAGGAAGATATTAGGCCTAGATGACTTTAATGAAAAATAGATGATTTTTTTTCAACCTCTTATGGAGTCTATTACTATTACTCTAAGAACGATAAACAACAGCAATTTAAAAATCTGTATTTTCCCAACAATCTGCAGCTAAAGCCCACACTAGCCAATGCCAGGAGTCAAAAAAAGAATATGGGGCTTCCCTGGTGGTGCAGTGGTTGAGAATCTGCCTGCTAATGCAGGGGACACGGGTTCGAGCCCTGTTCTGGGAAGATCCCACATGCCGCGGAGCAACTAGGCCCGTGAGCCACAACTACTGAGCCTGCGCGTCTGGAGCCTGTGCTCCACAACGGGAGAGGCCGCGATAGTGAGAGGCCCGCGCACCGCGATGAAGAGTGGCCCCCACTTGCCACAACTGGAGAAAGCCCTCGCACAGAAACGAAGAACCAACACAGCAAAAATAAATTAATTAATAATAAAAAAAAAAAGAATATGGCTTTGCCATGGGATGGTTATGTTTGATTTCTCAAGAGAACAACTGTATCTTAATTAGGGAAAATGTCTTCCTCATTTTACTATAGAGAAGGTTCTCACACTGTCAGTGTGAGAAGATCATTATAAATCTGAGCTCCAAATTTCAGGAGCGTCACTGGTCAAAAGAATTACTTCTTGCCTCAAGGAGAATTCATTTCCAGTGAGGACTGGGGTCTGGAAAGTGAATATGTCATGAAAAAGAACTAAGCAGGGACAGGGAAATTTGGGAGGCCCACTAAAATGTACCTCAATGAGGATAGGAGTTTTGTCTGGTTAGGTCACCACGGCATCCACCACACCAGGATAATGAGTGAAGGAGTGAGCATGGCTGTGAAAATCTGTCCACTGGACTTCACTTCTCCCACTGGCTAAACAGGGAGCTAGAACCAAACACAATCCTCCTCCAGTAAAATTCATTAACATCCTTCCACTGTTAACATTCCAGGATTCTATGATTGCTGTTCTTTGTGGAAGCAACTTCACTGGATATATCTTCACAACGCCTAAATAAATAAATATTAGATAACTCTAGAGATTGGCTTCCTGTTCAGGATATACACAAGATAAACTGTATGAGTCCCTATTAGAACCACCCTCCACAGACAAGAGAGATTCAGGTCCATTTTTAGGCTGGACATGTAAGAGCCTCCTGTTTCCTGGACATTCTGTGTTAAGGTGTGCTTGAGTGTATGAAATGCTTGGCTTACTTTCTGAATGGGGCTGGAGTTCTCAAAACCTTGAGCATCTTTTTCTCTAGATCAAAGAGACTGATCCCAAGTAAAAGGCATAATCCAAGGAATTTCCCAAAGAGCACTCCTCTGCTGAGCAGTGGAAGACAGCATCCCCAAATAGTCATGGGATCTCCTCATGCATACATATCTCCTGCATCAGGTCCTAGGAAGCCTTCCCCGACCTCTCTGACAAGTCACAACCTCATATCATAAACACTCATACCCAGTACCCCTCTCCTGCCCTGCATTTATCTGAAGGGAAATTTCACAATTTTGTAACTATTTGATTACACTAGACCTCAGCTCCATGGGCCCATGCACACATGTCTGCTATTGCTTACCGTTGTCTCCCCAGAATTTAGCACAGGGTTTGGCACATACTAGATACCTAATAAATATTGAATGAATGGATGAATGATTTAAGTGGTTGGCTTAACAATGAAAATATTGGGAAATTTCTAGAACGTCTAAAGATTTCTCTTAATTTTAATACCAGGAACAAAGCCCTGTGGACTTTATATAGAACACTAATACAAGAAAGGCTATTTCAAAATCAGCTGGGCATCCTCATGCCACCAAACTGAAATATAATCCCATATGCTATGTACCACATACAGATGGGTGGTCCACAACACAGCAGTGTAATGGTAAAAACATGTGCTCCAGGTCCTTTCAGATATGGTTTAAAAAAACTTGGGGGCTTCCCTGGTGGCGCAGTGGTTGAGAGTCCGCCTGCCGATGCAGGGGACATGGGTTTGTGCCCCGGTCCGGGAAAATCCCACATGCCGCGGAGCGGCTGGGCCCACGAGCCATGGCCGCTGAGCCTGCGCGTCCGGAGCCTGTGCTCTGCAACAGGAGAGGCCGCAACAGTAAAAGGCCCGCATACCGCAAAAAAAAAAAATTGGGTTTTCCACATACCAACTCTGTGACCTTGGAGAAAGTACTGAATTGCTCTAAGCCTCACTCTTCTCAACTGTAAAACAGGACTTATTCATAAGGTTGTTGGAAAGATAAAATGAGAATACATATAGAGGGCTTAACAAAGTGTGGGTCACATGGTAAGTGGTCAGAAAATGTGAACCCTTCGTAAATATCATTCATTGTGTCCTGAAATAGACTATGGCAGCAGGAAACACTCGAAAATGATTCTCAAATATTTTCAATCCTCTGACCTTTCTACACCACCAGCTCATCACACCTGGATCTTGTTGTTTCAGTTTTGACAATTCGGCAATTAAGTGAGGAGCATCTTGGATAAAACATCGTAAATTAAGTCATCATCTTACACCAGAAAGAGAAACTGAGAAATTATAGGAGAAGGCATAAGACCCCAGCCAGGGGCCACCTGTACGTCCCAGTCCTTAAGTACCACGCTGGAAGAACAGAGGGCGGTGATCTGATCAGGAGGTCAGGAGTGCACTTACCTTTACTTGGACTTTCTCAGCAGGCCCCCGGGCCCTCACAGATGGATACTGCTCTCCTGATAAGGAGCCTCCCAGCATTGATTTGCCTTCCTTTCTGGGACAACATGACAGTTCAAACCAGAGTCGGTCACTATCAACTGGAACACAGCAAGTTTGAGGGTGGCAAGATTAGTAAACTTCAAAAGGTTAGGAGGACTTGATAAGCCAAGGGCAGGGTTGGGAATATTTATTTAAAAGCTTACAGTGCCTGAAATATTCCATCTGAGCCCCTTCATCCCCCACCTTCCTTCCTCTTGACCTTTCTGTGACCTTCTCCCAGCTCTTGAAGTTTCTTGCTTTGGGTCAGCTGCATTTCCAACTGTAATACCATTTTTTGCCTAGTAAAGTTTCCAGAGACACATCCCTCTCCTCCTCTCTTGGGGTCCCTTGAGGGTTTAAAAAAAGGAGATCAACATTTACATTGGTAAAATACACTCAGCTGTGAGGCGGGTTTAATCTTTTTACAACCGTCCCCTGCAGCTGTGCTGTCTGCTTTACACGCCCCCCCGCCCCAACATTGGCCCTCTGCCTTCCTGGAAATAGCTTTCCCCAAAGAGCACTGGGACACACAATCCCAGCCTCACTAAATAGAGTTAAACGGAAATCTCAGACGTGCTGTAACCAGATGGGATAACTTCAGTGGGGTTTATGGATCCAGGAAAAGAGAGAAAGGAGGGACCGAAGGAGATCTCATGGAGATAAAGCCATACTGCATGAGCCTGTGCCCAGGGAGGGCACACAGAGCGAGGCACCCAGGTGAAGGAGAAGCTGGAAGGTCCTTTGCTGGGGGTCCTGGGGAGAGGAAATAGTCTTTCCTGACATTCCTCCCTGAAACAAGCAAACTAAACTCCTACAGCGCTCCCCCCTCCTCCTTTTAACTGATTTTTCCTGAATATGTGGTAAATAGAGGATGAATCAGCCCGAAGCTCCTGGGCAACAATTCAGGTCCAACTGGGCCCCCTTCACAAGAGGAAAGAAGAAAACAAGAACAAGGGGAAGAAACAGTTTGTTTAAGAAAAAAAAAAAAGTTCATTAAAAATACAACCTTAAAGTCACCAAGAGGTCTACTTTAAATATGCTTTAGGAAAAAAGGAAACCTAGCATTACAAAAACAAAGTATCTTTCACAAAGCTTGGAGGTGGTCCTCATAATATCCAGAATAGAATCCCACATTGTAACCATTCAAAACCCTACATGCTCACCTTTAGATTCTGTATTGTGACATACATTCTCCTGTTAAAATAGTGAGGTGTGGTTTACTGCATAACTCTTCAGGAGTCACAAAATGAAACAATGATTTAGGGAAGTACAGTGTGAAGATAGTGAGACAGGGAAGCAACAAAAAGATGGATAAAGGAGTGGTGGCAAATCCATACAATGTAAATTATAGCAGTTAAAATATTACGGACTACATGTTTCAGCATGGATAGATCCCCAAAACATAATGTTGAACAAAATAAGCAGAGTATGGGAATCATACAGTCTAATGTTATTTATAGAAAGCTTAAAAACATGCAAAATTTAGCTATACAGTTGTCCCTCTGTATCCTGGGGTTCTGCATCCATGGATTCAACCCACCACAGATCAAAGTATTCAAAAAAAAATTCCAGAAATTTCCAAAACTTGAATTTACTCTAAACTGGCAACTATTTACATAGCATTTACATTGTATTAGGTATTATAAGTAATCTAGAGATGATTTAAAGTACATAGGAGGGGCTTCCCTGGTGGCGCAGTGGTTGAGAGTCCGCCTGCCGATGCAGGGGACAAGGGTTCGTGCCCCGGTCCAGGAGGATCCCACATGCGGCGGAGCAGCTGGGCCCGTGAGCCATGGCCGCTGGGCCTGTGCATCCGGAGCCTGTGATCCGCAGGAGGAGAGGGCCACAGCGGTGAGAGGCCCGCGTACCGCAAAAAAAAATAATAAAAATAAAAAAAAATAAAGTACATAGGAGGATATGCCACAGGCTATATGCAAATACTAACTACACCATTTTATATGACTTGAGTATCCTTGGATTTTGGTATCTGGGTGGGGCAGGGGGTGCGGTCCTAGGGCCAATCCCTCGTGGATACCGAGGGACAACTGTATACTGTTTATGGATAAATACATATGTTTATGGACACATTTGTGAAGTATAAAATATGCAAAAAAGAAATGATGAATGCCAAATTCAGAGTAGTGGTTTCCTCAAGGGAAGAAGGAAAGGTAAGGAATACTCAGGGTGCTTCTACTACTTTTGTTTTTCTTTCAAAAGTGATGTGAAACAGATATGGCAAAACAATAAAGATTTGAGAAGCTGTAATGAGTTAACAGTGTTTATTCATTACTACTTTTTAATGCTTTACTGCATGCTTAAAACATACCATCTAAAAATGTTAAGAATTTCATACAGGAGTCTTCATATGAAAGTCAGTATACAACTTCATATACCCACTGAATTCAATCACACTTCCTTGAATATCTGGAAGGGCCTCAGGCAGGGCCCCTGGGGTCCAAGAGATACCATCTCCATCCTAGTGCAGTCCTAACCAGCCTTTGGTGAGGAGTGTAGGAGTCAGCGGACTCCTTTTTCAAAGCTCTTGTGAAATCATTTCACCCAGAGGGTTCACAAAAAAAGCAAGCATTGGGTATCTAAAAGCTTCCATCAGGAACTGTTAGGAGGAAATGGAATTTAACAAGCCTCCTTCAGACTAAACATGGATATTTGCAAGCCTGGTCTTTAATTGTCAATTCCACTACTGGGGGAGATGACATCTGGTTCTCACCCCAGCTCTGATGCTAGTGAACTATGTCATCTTGGGCAAGACCATTCACTTCTCCAAGCCTCATTTACTTCATCTGCACCTAGAAGATCTCTAAACTCTAAGCTCTAAGGGCCTATGGTTCTAATCTGAGAATTAAGAAGACAGGGCAGGTCTAGATAGGCCACAAACACCTCCCAGCCATAATTCATTCTAGGGGTGCTGGTGGTCCTGTACCCAGCCCCATCCCTGAACACACACTCTGTCCCCCTCATAAGGTTTCTGTAGCTCAAACTCCCATCACTGGACACTCCTTCGGATTAAATGCCACATTATAATGAAAAGGATACCTGGAACCATAATCACACCTTAGCCTCAGCAATATACATTACCTCTTAATTCCCATGAAACCACTTTTAACATAGATAAGAAAACTGGGGCTGAGAACATTTAAGCAATTTACTCAAAATAACACAATTCTTAAGGGGGAAACTCAAGCTTCAGAGTTAAATCTTTAAAATTGCAAGTTTAAAGCCTTTTCATGACAAAGCAATTGACTGAGATTAGCCTTAACAGAAGAAGAAGAATCCTAAAATAAAACAAGAGTAAGAGGGCAGAGAGGAAAGTTAAGAGAGGAGAGGTCTTAGAGCTAGGTCTGCAGCCCAGGGGAAGATGAAAGGAGAGTGAAAGGGACAGGAAAATCCTGTCTTATTTTGTCATTTTGTACAAGGTCAGGTGTCTTCACAACCTTAAGTGTTGTGGGCTGTAATATTGCAAAGATTGACAAGAGGCTGAAAACAAGCTACCGAGGTGTGCAAGACCGTTATTACATACAGTTTTCCTCTCCAAATCTTCCTACAGTGGGAAGCTGGAATGTAGCTCTTCAACCTGGGAGAGAGGATTTGTGTCAATTGACATGTGCAGTCCTTGGCACCATAAGTGATCAGTGAATGATAGTAATGATGGAAATGATGATGACAGTGATGGTGAGCACTGAATCAAGAAATGACCTAAGGTCATTCCAAAACATCACATAAAAAACTGGCCCGTGCAACCTGACAGGTGCACCACTGGGCTTTCATTATTCATGATATTTTCAACAATTAAAACTGCTTTAACATGATCCAGTTTCTCTGTCCAAAGTGCTAGGTTCAAAAGAGTTTGCTCAGCAAACATAGTCTTCCCTGTCTCCTTCTCTAAAGGGATTTCTGAATGACCTGTGAGAGAAACAACAGGAAGTAAGCAGAGGGACCTTCTCCAGGTTTCATCCCACTAGTTTATCAACTTTACCTTAGAAAGTAAGAGAAGGAACTGTATTAACAGGTACTTCTACATAATAGGCAAATTAAATGGACACTTTAAACAGGAAAATAGAATTATTGCAGCCCTCTGTCTCTTGTTAGGGATAGAAATTTGTCGTGTTACAAATGCCCTATTATAAGGCAAACATTTTCTTTTCTCCCACCGGGACTGTCCCTCACAAATGGAGTTGTCTTACCTTAGATTCCTTACAAAAATCTTGCAAATAACAAGGTATTTTCTCAATTATTTTATTTTGAACTACGAAGTGCTGGGGACAGGGTGGGAAAGGCACCAAAGCCTTAAAACAACCTCAGTCCATGCTTGTTTGGGAACTTACAGATGTTGGTGTGCAATAAGTAAAAAAGAAAAGGAAAGAAATTTAACCTAAATTTAGTCATTTATTCCCTTAGGTCAAGATTTATATTTGTAACTACTGAATGTAGTTAAAAATAAACCAGCAAGCCTTTAAAAATAACTTTTAAAATCTATATAGTAAGTGGTTACATTCTGGAAATCACAAATACATAATCTACATGACAATGAAAAACCAACTACCTAATATGAACCAAATACAGAAGTACTTGTGGCTTGGCACAATGGTTCTTAAGATCACGTTAAACAGGGATTCAAATGTGCTCTTTTTCAAACAACTGAGAAGTGAGAATGATGAGCTCTAGAAAGCTGTAAGTCACTCAAATATAAGTCATGAAAAAAATACATATAAAGAGTTTGAACAAAATTGTTTTGGGACACTGGGAGTGGAAAAAGTACTATTTCTGTATTACTATTTTAGATATGTTATTTTAAATAGAGATGAGTGCCAGTGTTAATAAATTAAATATTATTTAATTTGACTAGCTCGTCTATATTCACAAAAGGTATATAAAGAATTTTATATTGTCTTTTATTCAGGAATATATGGTATGTAGTAGTTAAATACAATGGGGCTTCACTTAAAAAGCAAAGACAAATAAATCATTCATAGTCTTTGGGGGACGGGGGAAGACAGAGGCAGACTGAGTAGCCTGGAGGAGGAAACTTAAAAGCAACAGCCCATCTGCTGGAGCATCCATGCGAGTTCAGCACTGTGTCCGGGCTCTCAAGGCATCCTGGTTCCAGCATCCCCCACTTAGGGACTCCCCTTTGGAACATGTTATACAGTAAGATCTAGTTCCACCAATCTTGAACGTGGCTGGCTCTGAATTAAATCACCTTTCTCCCAAATCAGGCAAGTGACAAACTGTAGAGACCAATGAGGCCTGTAGAGAACATTCTGTTGTGTTTTGTTTTGTTTCTAACATCACTGAAAGTCTGAAGAGGGGGTATCTAATAACCATCATAAGCTGGAGAAGCCAGAAGGAGGAAAAAATAGTCTCCCAAAAATCTGACTCTATATGTCACACTAAAGACTCCATTCTACACAAAATCATAGAATTGGAGCAAGAAGAAATCCTAGAAACTGTCTAGGAAACACTTCTTCCTCAAAGTAGAAAAATATCCCCTTACACATTTTGCTTGTGTTTGCAATAAGAGATACTACTTTTAGGTCCCCAGAAAAGCTTATCAGACATTTTTCCCCAGGCTAAGTGGAACCAAAACTCCTATTCCTATTCATGTTAAAATAAAACTAAGTTTAAAGCTCTTAATACTTGATAGATCTTTTCAAGCGAACCGTTAGCTTTGATTTACGGAAAAGGTAGACACATTTTCACACTTTGTTGGCATCACCACCTCCATGAGAGACATCTGCAGCTCCCCCTTGACTCCATGTCATATGGTCACCATTAGAGGTCACATAATTGAAAATCCATTTCTAGGAAATAAGGAGGCTACTAAATCATGTAGGAGAGGAGAGCTATCGAGGCTGAGAACATCACCATGAAAGAATTGGGTCCCCTATAATCAAGTGGGTAGTGTGCTATCCTCAAGCTCAATTTTTTTTCCTTTTAGTTCTGTTTTTTTTTAAACCACAAATATATTAATAGATCCTAAATAACATTCTGCATGAGATTCTAAAACTTAAAGAATTTCTAATTTTGCTATTTTAAGTGAATAATTTGTGTATGTGTGTGTGTGTGTGTGTGTGTGTGATACTAGCAGCTGGAGATTTTCCATGTGATCAGAACTCTTTCAGTCCTTTCAACATATAACAGGGCAGCAGAAGGTAAAGCCAGACTAGGGAAACACTAATCCAAAATTCCTGAAGACAGAGAAGGCAAGGAAACAAAGGATGAATGACTCCACACATAACCCACATTCCATCCCTTTGGGGTGATATTTAAACTTCGGTAAACATTGTAGATAAAACTCAAAGTACTCTGGGCAATATTCAGAGCAATAGATGCATATGGAAACCTGAAGTACTGATTTTTAATGAAACAGAATCTGGTTAAGATGAGATGCCATAAAGGTGGAGAAAACATACTGAGACTTCTCAAAGGGTGCTGAGAGCAGGGAAAGTGAATCAAGAGGGGTGCCTAGAAAAGAACAGGTTGAGGAGAGAAGGATGGGGGAAATTAATTTAGTCAGTGAAAGAGACTGAAGCTTGGGGAAAGAATGGTGTACCTAAAGAGTGATTCCAAATGGTTTGGAATTCCAGAATCCCAGGCATTAAGCAATTAATTTTCAAGTGGAAATCAGTTTTTTGTTGTTTTTTTTTTTTTTTTTTTTTCTTTTTGCGGTATGCGGGCCTCTCACTGTTGTGGCCTCTCCCGTTGCGGAGCACAGGCTCCGGATGCGCAGGCCCAGCGGCCATGGCTCACGGGCCCAGCCGCTCCGCGGCATATGGGATCCTCCCAGACCGGGGCACGAACCCGCATCCCCTGCATCGGCAGGCGGACTCTCAACCACTGCGCCACCAGGGAGGCCCTGGAAATCAGTTTTGACTGATCAGTTTGACCAGGTTCGATCCCTGGTCCAGGAAGATCCCACATGCTGCGGAGCAACTAAGCCCGTGTGCCACAACTACTGAGCCTGTGATCTAGAGCCCACGAGCCACAACTACTGAGCCCACATGCCACAAGTACTGAAGCCCACACACCCTAAAGCCCACGCACCACAACTACTGAAGCCCACACACTCTAAGGCCCGCATGCGGCAAATACTGAGCCTGCGAACTGCAACTACTGAAGCCCACACACCTAGAGCCCGTGCTCCGCAACAAGAGAGGGCCCTCTCATTGCAACCAGAGAAAGCCCACGCACAGCAACAAAGACCCAATGAAGCCAAAAATAAATAAATAAAATAAAATAAAATTTAAAATCTGTCATTTTTTTTCTAATTACTTCATGTGTTATTGAATCATCATTCCTTAATGTTTTACATTTTCTTCATAGTTTAACCTCTGCCTCAAATCATCATCTCAGCTCACATCTAGGGATAGAAAGGAAAAATTAAATGCATGGGCTTGGAAGTCAGGTAAATCTCTGTTCAAATCTACATTCTGCAACTTACTAGCTATGCAACCTATGGCAGGTTAAATAACCTTTCTGAAAGTAATAGTATCTACTTCACATGGTGGTTATGATTAAAATGAGGAGGAAAATACAAAGCATTTAGCACAATGCCTAGCACACAGGAAATATTCAATAAATGGTATTTAAAAACATTCTTCCTATCTTTTCATAGTCACCATATTGGCAACAATTTTAAAGTTTGACAATACCAAATGTTAAGAAGGCAGTATAGCAACAGGACCTCTCATACCTGACTGCAGGGAATGTGTGGCAGATTAAAGTTGGGGGCCACAGATTATTGCTATTTAATATACTTGTCCCCAAAGGTACGGAGGATCTGTGTTCTCTCCCTTTGCTTCTGGGCAGGCTCTGTGACTCTTCTGACAAAGGAAGGTGGCAGAAATTATATTATACAAGCTTCTAGGTCTAGGCTTTCAGAGACTGGCAGTTGCCACTTCCAGATTCCTGGAACATTTGTTCCTGGAACCCTGATCTACCATTTAAGAAGCCAGACTGTTCTGAGGCCACTATTCTGTAAGAACCCAACCCATGTGGAAAGGCCCTGGAGGATGAGATATCATGTGAAGGAAGAAACCAAAGAACACCACGATGTAGATATATGGATATCTACATATAGATATATGAAAGCAGCCACCCTAGGAGAGGATCCTCTAGCTCCAGCAGCCTCCGTTTATACCATGCGGATTAGACACAAATTACTCAGCCAAGCTCTTCCCAAAGTCTTGACCCACAAAATCATGAGCAAAATAATATCGTTGTTTTAAGCACTCACCCTGGAGTAGTTTGTTATGCAACATTCGTAATTGCAACAGAATTAAATTTATACAATCACTTTGGAAAACCACTTGGCATCACTTTGTACAGGGAAAGAAACACACACCGATGACCCAACGATTCCACTTCTACAGAATCTCTTGCACATATGCACCATGAAATAGGAATAAGAATGCTGATAGCAAATGTTCATGATAGGAAAAAAAAATGGAAACTGAAATGTCCATCAAGAGTAGAACAGATAAATATGCTAGGGATATGCGCACACAAAGTTGCTACAGCAGTGAAAATTAAGGAACTATATCTTCATACAGCCACCTAGATGACTCTCAAAAACTTAATATCAAAAAACAGATAAGAGACAGGAGAAGATGGTGGAAGAGTTGGAAAGGGAGATCACCTTCCTCCCCACAGATACATCAGAAATACATCTACACGTGGAACAGCTCCTATAGAACACCTACTGAACGCTGACAGAAGACCTCAAAGCTCCCAAAAGGCAAGAAACTCCCCACGTACCTGGGTAGGGCAAAAGAAAAAAGAAAAAACAGAGACAAAAGAATAGGGACGGGACCTGCACCAGTGGGAGGGAGCTGTGAAGGAGGAAAGGTTCCCACACAGTAGAAGCCCCTTCGCGGGCAGAGACTGCGGAGAGTGGGGGGGGGGGGGGCGGTGGGGAAGCTTCAGAGCCGCGGAGGAGAGCGCAGCAACACGGGTGCAGAGGGCAAAGCAAAGAGATTCCCGCACAGAAGATTGGTGCCGACCTGCATTCACCAGCCTGAGAGGCTTGTCTGCTCACCCGCCAGGGCGGGGTGGGGCTGGGAGCTGAGGCTCGGGCTTCGGTCCCAGGGAAAGGACTGGGGCTGGCGGCGTAAACACAGCCTGAAGGGGTTAGTGCGCCACAGCTAGCCAGGAGGAAGTCCGGGAAAAACTCTGGAGCTGCCGAAGAGACAAGAGACTTTTTCGTCCCTCTTTGTTTCCTGGTACGGTAGGAGAGGGGATTAAGAGCGCCGCTTAAAGGAGCTCCAGAGACGGGCGCGAGACACGGCTATCAGCGCGGACCCCAGAGGCGGGCATGAGACGCTAAGGCTGCTGCTGCCGCCACCAAGAAGCCTGTGTGCGAGCACAGGTCACTCTCCACACTTCCCCTCCCGGGAGCCTGTGCAGCCCACCACTGCCAGGGTCCCGTGATCCAGGGACAACTTACACGGGAAAACACACTGCTCGCCTCAGCCTGGTGCGACGTCACGCCGTCACGCCGTCGCGACGTCACGCTGGCCTCTGCCGACGCAGGCTCGCCCCGCCTCCGTGCTCCTCCCTGCCCCACGGCCTGAGCGAGCCAGAGCCGAATTAGCAGCTCCTTTAACCCCGTCCGGTCTGAGCAAAGAACAGACGCCCTAAGGCGACCTACACGCAGAGGCGGGGCCAAATCCAAAGCTGAACCCCGGGAGCTGTGCGAACAAAGAAAGAAAGGGAAATTTCTCCCAGCAGCCTCAGGAGCAGCAGATTAAATCTCCACAATCAACTTGATGTACCCTGCATCTGTGGAATACCTGAATAGACAACGAATCATCCCAAATTGAGGAGGTGAACTTTGGGAACAAGATAGGTTATTTCTTCCCCTTTTCCTCTTTTTGTGAGTGTTTATGTGTATGCCTCTGTGTGAGATTTTGTCTGTATAGCTTTGCTTTCACCATTTGTCCTAGGGTTCTGTACGTCCATTTTTTGTTGATGTTGTTTTTTGTTTTTTACTTTTTAAAATTTTTTTCTTAACAATTATGTTCTAGTTTTTATTTTAATAACTTTACTTTACTTTATCTTACTTTATTTTATCATCTTTCTTTTTTCTTTCTTTCTTTCTTTCTTTCTTTCTATTCTTTCTCCCTTTTATTCTGAGCTGTGTGGAGGACAGTCTCTTGGTGCTCCAGCCAGGCATCAGGGCTGTGCCAATGAGGTGGGAGAGCCAACTTCAAGACACTGGCCCACAAGAGACCTCCCAGCTCAATGTACTATCAAACGGTGAAAATCTCCCAGAGATCTCCATCTCAACACCAACACCCAGCTTCACTCAACAACCAGCAGGCTACAGTGCTGGACACCCTAGGCCAAACAACTAGCAAGACAGGAACACAGACCCATCCATTAGCAGAGAGGCTGCCTAAAATCATAATAAGGCCACAGACACCCCAAAACATACCACCAGACGTGGACCTGCCCACCAGAAACACAAGATCCAGCCTCATCCACCAGAACACAGGCACTACTCCCCTCCACCAGGAAACATATACAACCCACTAAACCAACCTTAGCCACTGGGGACAGACACCAAAAACAATGGCAACTATGAACCTGCAGCCTGCAAAAAACGAGACCCCAAACACAGTAAGATAAGCAAAATGAAAAGACAGAAAAGCACACAGCAGATGAAGGAGCAAGGTAAAAACCCAACAGACCTAACAAATAAAAAGGAAATAGGTAGTCTACCTAAAAAAGAATTCAGAATAATGATAGTAAAGATAATCCAAAATCTTGGAAATAGAATAGAGAAAATGCAAGAAACATTTAACAAGGACCTAGAAGAACTAAAGAGGAAACAGGCAATGATGAACAACACAATAAATGAAATTAAAAATACTCTAGAAGGGATCAATAGCAGAATACCTGAGGCAGAAGAACTGATAAGTGACCTGGAAGATAAAATAGTGGAAATAACTACTGCAGAGCAGAATAAAGAAAAAAGAATGGAAAGAACTGAGGACAGTCTCAGAGACCTCTGAGACAACATTAAACACAACAACATTCGAATTATAGGGGTCCCAGAAGAAGAAGAGAAAAAGAAAGGGACTGAGAAAATATTTGAAGAGATTATAGTTGAAAACTTCCCTAATACGGGAAAAGAAATAGTTAATCAAGTCCAGGAAGCACAGAGAGCCCCATACAGGATAAATCCAAGGAGAAATACGCCAAGACACATATTAATCAAGCTATCAAAAATTAAATACAAAGAAAACATATTAAAATCAGCAAGGGAAAAACAACCAATAACACACAAGGGAATCCCCATAAGGTTAACAGTTGATCTTTCAGCAGAAACTCTGCAAGCCAGAAGGGAGTGGCAGGACATATTTAAAGTGATGAAGGAGAAAAACCTACAACCAACATAACTCTACCCAGCAAGGATCTCATTCAGATTTGATGGAGAAATTAAAACGTTTACAGACAAGCAAAAGCTGAGAGAGTTCAGCACCACCAAACCAGCTTTACAACAAATGCTAAAGGAACTTCTCTAGGAAAGAAACACAAGAGAAGGAAAAGACCTACAATAACAAACCCAAAACAATTAAGAAAATGGGAAAAGGAACATACATATCAATAATTACCTTAAATATAAATGGATTAAATGCTCCCACCAAAAGACACAGACTGGCTGAATGGATACCAAAACAAGACCCATTTATATGCTGTCTACAAGAGACCCACTTCAGACCCAGGGACACATACAGACTGAAAGTGAGGGGATGGAAAAAGATATTCCATGCAAATGGAAATCAAAAGAAAGCTGGAGTAGCAATTCTCATATCAGACAAAATAGACTTTAAAATAAAGACTATTACAAGAGACAAAGAAGGACACTACATAATGATCAAGGGATCAATCCAAGAAGAAAATATAACAATTGTAAATATTTATGCACCCAACATAGGAGCACCTCAATACATAAGGCAAATACTAACAGCCATAAAAGGGGAAATGGACAGTAACACAATCATAGTAGGGAACTTTAACACCCCACTTTCACCAATGGACAGATCATCCAAAATGAAAATAAGGAAACACAAGCTTTAAATGATACATTAAACAAGATGGACTTGATATTTATAGGACATTCCATCCAAAAACAGCATATTACAGTTTCTCCTCAAGTGCTCATGGAACATTCTCCAGGATACATCATATCTTGGGTCACAAATCAAGCCTTGGTAAATTTTAAAAAATTGAAATCATATCAAGTAACAACACTATGAGACTAGATATCAATTACAGGAAACATCCGTAAAAAATACAAACACATGGAAGCTAAACAATACACTACTTAATAACGAAGTGATCACTGAAGAAATCAAAGAGGAAATCAAAAAATACCTAGAAACAAATGACAATGGAGACACAACGACCCAAAACCTATGGGATGCAGCAAAAACAGTTCTAAGAGGGAAGTTTATAGCAATACAATCCTACTTTAAGAAACAGGAAACATCTCAAATAAACAACCTAACCTTGCACCTAAAGCAATTAGAGAAAGAAGAACAAAAACATCCCAAAGTTAGCAGAAGGAAAGAAATCATAAAGATCAGAGCACAAATAAATGAAATAGAAACAAAGAAAATGATAGCAAAGCTCAATAAAACTAAAAGCAGTTTCTTTGAGAAGATAAACAAAATTGATAAACCATTAGCCAGACTCATCAAGAAAAAAAGGGAGAAGACTCAAATCAATAGAATTAGAAATGAAAAAGGAGAAGTAACAACTGACACTGCAGAAATACAAAGGATCATGAGAGATTACTACAAGCAACTCTATGCCAATAAAATGGACAACCTGGAAGAAATGGACAAATTCTTAGAAATGCACAACCTGCTGAGACTGAACCAGAAAGAAACAGAAAATATGAACAGACCAATCACAACACTGAAATTGAAACTGTGATTAAAAATCTTCCAAGAAACAAAAGCCCAGGACCAGATGGCTTCAAAGGTGAATTCTATCAAACACTTAGAGAAGAGCTAACACCTATCCTTCTCAAACTCTTCCAAAATATAGCAGAGGGAGGAACACTCCCAAACTCATTCTACGAGGCCACCATCACCCTGATATCAAAACCAGACAAACATGTCACAAAGAAAGAAAACTACAGGCCAATATCACTGATGAACATACATGTAAAAATCCTCAATAAAATAATAGCAAACAGAATCCAACAACACATTAAAAGGATCATTCACCATGATCAAGTGGGGTTTATTCCAGGAATGAAAGGATTCTTCAATATATGCAAATTAATCAACGTGATATACCATATTAACAAATTGAAGAAGAAAAACCATATGATCATCTCAGTAATTGCAGAGAAAGCTTTCGACAAAATTCAACACTCATTTATGATAAAAACCCTGCAGAAAGTAGGCATAGAGGGGACTTTCCTCAACATAATAAAGGCCATATATGACAAACCCACAGCCAACATTGTCCTCAATGGTGAAAAACTGAAACCATTCCCAATAAGATCAGGAACAAGACAAGGTTGCCCACTCTCACCACTCTTATTCAACATAGTTTTGGAAGTTTTAGCCACAGCAATCAGAGAAGAAAAAGAAATAAAAGGAATCCATATCGGAAAAGAAGAAGTAAAGCTGTCACTGTTTGCAGATGACATGATACTCTACATAGAGAATCCTAAAGATGCTACCAGAAAACTACTAGAGCTAATCAATGAATTTGGTAAAGTAGAAGGATACAAAATTAATGCACAGAAATCTCTGACATTCTTATACACTAATGATAAAAAATCTGAAAGTGAAATTAAGAAAACACTCCCATTTACCATTGCAACAAAAAGAATAAAATATCTAGGAATAAACCTACCTAAGGAGACAAAAGACCTGTATATGCAGACAATTATAAGACACTGATGAAAGAAATTAAAGATGATACAAATAGATGGAGAGATATACCATGTTCTTGGATTGGAAGAATCAACATTGTGAAAATGACTCTACTACCCAAAGCAATCTACAGATTCAATGCAATCCCTATCAAACTACCAATGGCATTTTTCACAGAACTAGAACAAAAAGTTTCACAATATGTATGGAAACACAAAAGACCCCGAATAGCCAAAGCAATCTTGAGAACAAAAAATAGAGCTGGAGGAATCAGGCTCCCTGACTCCAGACAATACTACAAAGCTACAGTAATCAAGACCGTATGGTACTGGCACAAAAACAGAAATATAGATCAATGGAACAGGATAGAAAGCCCAGAGATAAACCCACGCACATATGGTCACCTTATCTTTGATAAAGGAGGCAAGGATATACAGTGGAGAAAAGACAGCCTCTTCAATAAGTGGTGCTGGGAAAACTGGACAGCTACATGTAAAAGTATGAAATTAGAACACTCCCTAACACCACACACAAAAATAAACTCAAAATGGATTAAAGACCTAAATGTAAGGCCAGACACTATCAAACTCTTAGAGGAAAACATAGGCAGAACACTCTATGACATAAATCACAGCAAGATGCTTTCTGACCCACCTCCTAGAGAAATGGAAATAAAAACAAAAATAAACAAATGGGACCTAATGAAACTTCAAAGCTTTTGCACAGCAAAGGAAACCATAAACAAGACCAAAAGACAACCCTCAGAATGGGAGAAAATATTTGCAAATGAAGCAACTGACAAAGGATTAATCTCCAAGATTTACATGCAGCTCAATAACAAAAAACAAACAACCCAATCCAAAAATGGGCAGAAGACCTAAATAGACATTTCTCCAAGAAGATATACAGATTGCCAACAAACACATGAAAGAATGTTCAACATCATTAATCATTAGGGAAATGCAAATCAAAAGTACAATGAGATATCATCTTACACCGGTCAGAATGGCCATCATCAAAAAATCTACAAACAATAAATGCTGGAGAGGGTGTGGAGAAAAGGGAACACTCTTGCACTGCTGGTGGGAATGTGAATTGGTACAGCCACTATGGAGAACAGTATGGAGGTTCCTTAAAAAACTACAAATAGAACTACCATACGACCCAGCAATCCCACTACTGGGCATATACCCTGAGAAAACCATAATTCAAAAAGAGTCATGCACCAAAATGTTCATAGCAGCTCTATTTACAATAGCCAGGACATGGAAGCAACCTAAGTGTCCATGAACAGATGAATGGATAAAGAAGATGTGGCACATATATACAATGGAACATTACTCAGACATAAAAAGAAATGAAATTGAGTTATTTGTAGTGAGGTGGATGGACCTGGAGTCTGTCATACAGAGTGAAGTAAGTCAGAAAGAGAAAAACAAAAACCGTATGCTAACACATATATATGGAATCCAAGAAGAAAAAAAAAAAGGTCATGAAGAAGCTAGGGGTAAGACGGGAATAAAGACGCAGACCTACTAGAGCATGGACTTGAGGATATGGGGAGGAGGAAGGGTAAGCTGTGACAAAGTGAGAGAGTGGCATGGACATATATACACTACCAAATGTAAAATAGATAGCTAGTGGGAAGTAGCCACATAGCACAGGGAGATCAGCTCGGTGGTTTGTGACCACCTAGCGGGTTGGGATATGGAGGGTGGGAGGGAGGGAGAACAAGAGGGAAGAGATATTGGAACATATGTATAACTGATTCACTTTGTTATAAAGCAGAAACTAACACACCATTGTAAAGCAATTATACTCCAATAAAGATATTTTTTTAAAAGATAATATTGAGAGAATACGCCATGTAATGGAAGAAAATATAAAGTATAATTCCATTTATACAGAGGTCAAGAAGAAAATGAAATAAACAACAATGCTGTATATATATATATGTATGTATGTATGATTTAAAAAATTTAAGCAAAGGAATGAATAACATAAAATTCAGAATAGTGGGTAACTCTGGGGGAGGGCTTTGGATGTGGTCAGGAGCAGTGCCCACAAGTTTCAAAGATATTAGTGATGTTTTATTTCATAAGTTAAGTGGAGGTGGGAGGAGGGGTGATTTATTATCATTCTTTAAACCAGAGGTTGGAAAACTTTTTCTGTAAAGGGCAAGATAGTAAATATTTTAGGGCCACATACAATCTTTCTTGTATCTTCTTCTTTTGTTTTTTTCACAACATTTTAAAAATGTAAAAACCACTCTTAGCTCATGGGACCTACCATAAGAGGCCATGGGAAAAATTCGGTCCACAAACTGTAGTTTGCCAACCGCTGCTTTAAACTGTTTGTGTTATACTGTCTTTTGTGTACAGATATATTTCTCTCCCACCCACCCCCCAAAAAAAGAAAAGAACGAAACAGGAGGGTTGTGTGGTGGCCACAAATTATTATTATTTATTATCTGCTATCTCTTTACAGAGAAAATATACATGTTCTTCCTAACCCAGATCAAAACCCCATCCATTAAGCCTCCAGTCTCCTGACAGTTCCTCTGTACCATTGCAGCTTAAAAAAAGAAACTCCACTTCTTCTTTTCTAAAGGGGAAAAGGTAATGAAATGCACCATTAATCTTGCCTACAGTAGATTTTGAGCAGATTCTAGACAACAAAGTCAAAACAGTAGTAGTAGTTCAGACTGTTGCTTGAGCAGGAAGATAGGGAAATCATAGATAAAATTCCAATTTGGTCGAATTACGATCACTTAATACCATCATCCAAGAAGTGTCTGCTCTTAATTCAAAGCTAACATTTCCTGGGCCTCACCATGTGCCAGGCACTGACCTCAAACTGTATGTGTAATTTCATTTTGTTTCTCACAGTAATCCTTTGTGGTAGATACTATTATGAACCTCATTTTACCATAGTGGAAACTGAGGCACTGAGAGATTAAGTCACTTGCTGAAGGTCACACAGCTAGAAAGTAATGGAGCTCGTATCCGTATCCAGGAGGTTGGATCCTGATCCCACGCTCAGCCACAACACTACTCTAATTGTTAAATACATTTGTCTCCTCACCATAAATGAAGTTGTATTTTTATCCCCATTCTACAGATAAAGAATGTGTGCTTGCACCTGGCCTTGATCCAAGAAGCTTGGCTGGAGGCTGGGACTGAAGCTAATGCTACTTGTTTGGTGAGACCTTGTTTTGGCTTATTTAAGGAGCATTTTACAAGTCTCAGCTTGTCAGTAATGGGCAAAGAGCTGCTAAGAAAAAACAGGTAAAATGAGAGGTCACACTTGTAACCACATGTCTCCACAGTGACAGGCTTCAGTTCTTCATCAAGGCCATATGAAAAATAATTATGCTCCATCTTGGGCCCAAAGTTGGTGCTTGAGGGGAGTGAACAGGGCATGGAGGTTATTGCTGAGATAAAGAGGAAAGCTTAGGAGCTATGAATGGAAAAATAACCAGTCTTAATTCGACCAGAACCAAAATGTGGAATGGTCATTACCATTTATTCAACAAACGTTTTTAAGCACACAAACTATGTGCCAAGACCCAGGCAGATGCTGGGATACGATGACGAACATGCCACAGTCCCCCCACCCCCACCCAGGGTTTGGAATATCTCCCCCTGGCTCCTCAGTGGAATGTGGTTTTTAAAGAGCACAAATGGACAGAGGCAGGAAAATGGCGGAGGTATGACATCTCTGGGAGCCACTCTGCTGGCCATACTAACACCCCTCACCCTTGCAGCTAGGGCAGAAGGTAGAACCACACCCAGCTCTGATGAACTTTCCCTGTGGGATTTCTCTTTTGGCAAGAGTTTACAACAATTGCCTTTTCTCCTGAGGCCTGGGGTAGGGATGAGGTCGGCCCGAGGAAGGAAGGTAGTTGTCAAAAAACAGACCCAGAGGTGCAGTTTTATGGCCTGAGAGATTCAGAAGTTTTCCTTTGGTACTTCAAGCTCAGGTTACATAAGAATAGTACATCTGCTCTAAATCATGATTCCTTTCCTCCGTCTACACCCAGCTGGGCAAACCCTTCAAACTATAATGATCCAGAAAGAGGGCTGAGTTTGTTTTTATTTTTGCTGTATGGATTTTGTGGAGAAAGTGAGAAAAGAAAGTCACGCAAAAGGCCATCCCCAGAGAGATTACCAAAAAATTTTATTCAAGATTCCCTTCCCCCACCAAGTTTTTCTGTGCTGGGGAAACTTATTTCTGTACTGGAGAAATCTGGGGACCAAGAGCTTCAAAGAAGGCCCTGATGAAAGGACCTCTGTATAAACAGCAGGCACAGCAGTCACTGGGTAGAAATGTCCCAGGGAGGAGATGTCACAGAATGCACTGAAGCTGCTGGCTTGTAGGTACTGATGTTATTTACACTAGCATGCTAATTTGGGCGCCAGCTGCCAGCCGCTAGCCCCTCCTCTCCCAGCTGCTCTGCACAGTGAAAAGCCTAAATATCACTCAATTTGGCACCATCCAGAGGAGGCACATGCAGTGGTAAGAAATCTCTCCCTTTTCCTAGTGGTAGCAGAAATTATCCCTCAAGCGAGTAGCCCAAACGGGCCAGAAACCCTCTATAAAGACTGCTCCCATTTTAACACAGAGCCCCGTTTCAAAATAAGGCCCCTGATGCAGAATCCCACCCAGGTCTCTCCACCCATTCGGGCTTAGAACCCCCTTTCAAGCAGTCAGTACAATGATTGTCTGTCCAGGGAAAGACGTTATGGTATCCGTGGCTATGACACTTCAACCAGGTGTCAGATTCATTTGGGGAGTTTATAATGCAGATGCTAGGCCAGGCCCCAGACCTATCAGACCAGAATTTCCAAGAGTGAGGACCAAGAATGTGTATGCATCAAAGCCCCCCAGGTTGAGAGCAACAGCTGAGGACCTATTCAAGAACATTTGTGGTACCTTCTCATACTCCTTGGAGCCTGTTTCTCAAGGGTTTAATAGCTCAAAGGATCTGAAACTAACTCACATTCATGGGTGAATGAGCAATAAGGCTAAAACATACAGGTTCCTGCATTTTAAGTGGACTCTGCCCTAAATATATAACTTTCTAAGGGGGGCAACTCAGGTCCAGTTACAGGCTTCTGATAAGAACATAGATGTGGCACATAACATCCAAGATATAGCTCAATCTTCCCAATTTCAAATATCTTATTCCATAGAGCCCAAAAGCATTCACATATTAAAAGCCATAGGCCCCAACGCTAGATATGGAAAGTATGTTTACCATGCCCATAAAGTGCCCTCTATTTACTAAAGTCCTATGATCAAGACCACAGCAAAACAACAAAACAAAACCAAAAACAGTGGAATTTAGAAATGACTGACTTTGTTTTTCAAATGAGGAATCAATCATGAACCGGGTACTGAAATGTGGAAACTAATACAGATTAATTCTTCCAGATGACCCTACGAAACGGGTTAAAAACTTCAGATTAATAGAGACCATGGCTGGGGGAAACTAGGAGGAGTAGGAAATATTTGGGGGCATTAATAAAAGCAAATCTGAGCCAGAAAAACTGAAGGTGCAGGCGGATAGGAGGATTGATGGGAATGGTGATGCCTGCAGAAGATCTTCCTAGAGTTCCTACACATTCTCCACTGCCAATATCATGGACAGAATCACAAGATATGGATACTCATCCCTCCAATATCTAGTTTGAGCTTTGCTAAAACCTGCCATGTGGGCAAAGCTACAGAGCTGTGGACAACTGGGGACTTGTGAGAGGGGCCCATTGATTAGCAGTTCGCTCAGAAACCACAAAGATGTCGTGTGTTCTCTTCCAGTGCCCGGGTTCACGGTGGGGAGAGTAGGAGGCTCATAACAGAAATGAAGGGCCAGAAAATGGAGATGTGATGCATTACAGCCTCATTATCAAGATTTCCACAAAACAACTAGATCTGATTAGGAATAATTAAAATTCTCCCATTCCCTTGTGTAGGAAGATAGGGAAAGTCCTGTATAAACTGGGAAGAGGCCAAAGTGACTAGAAGGCTTGAGAGTCCTGGAAAGAAAGAAACAGGAGAAGATGAGATAAAATAAACCAGAGGGAAAGAAAGGTAGAGACCAACGTTTAATATAAGTAAGACATTAGTTTAACAAATATTTATTGAACACCTTCTTTCATTCTTAAATTCCAAATTCCTCATGTGAAGCAGTCCAAATGCTGAGCCATCCCAAGCATGGTCTTCAATATACTCTCCAGTATTACTGTTAATTTCGCTAGAGCGTCCCCATTAACATACCCCATTTCCTATCCATGATTATTCCCATTTCCATAGTTTTGCTCATTGTGCCTGAAATGCTCTCCGCTTTTCCTTTCACCAGTTCAAATCCTAACCATGCTCCAAAATCCAGCTGAAGCTACACCTCCCCCATGAACACTGGCCTCATGCCTTCATGCCACTCTTTGTGATATCTCATTGAGTGTATATTACATCCCACACAAACACTTGTTATTTTTTGTCTTGAATTGTTCTCCTGTTTCTGATTGGAATGACAAAGAGACCAGAGAAGCTGATTAATTAGGTGGAGATTTGAATTAGAATTAGAATGAGGAACTCATTTTCCTATGAAAATAATTATATATCATTTACTTGGATACATTTTACTATATTAATAGTCAGCTGAGATTCTAATTGCTATTATAACATTTTATGGGAAACGTATTTTTAGTTCCCAATGACCAGTTTACAAATAACCTTTGAGAACAAAACATGTTTGTAAATTGGATATTGCTTCTGTGAGGCAAAAGTGTAAAGAATGATTAAAGAAGTGTAGAATACGAAACATGTAAGGAACAGAGGAACAACTGCTTTGGAAGAAAATTGCAAGACAGGGATTTTTAAAAAATTTGCAATGAAAATACAAAGCTTGCTGGCCTCCTGGCTCCTACAGATAGGCAGTCACAGTTGGTTGTAAGAATTTCTACCTCCTCTTCTACACTTGACCCTTTAACAGTTTAAGATCTCTCATTAAATCTATTTTTGTTGATTAAGTCAGCTCCAGCAGGGTATTCTGTTAAACAGCAACATTTAATAGAAAAACAGTAACTAGTAACATAGGTAAGAACCTCCTTGTAAAACGTGTGATGACCTTTCCTCAGAAGACATAGAGTAGGGCCCCTTCTTTCCGTTTTCCTAGCTCCCCTTGGGACAATTGGGGTTTGTGGAACGTGTTCAGCAAAGATTCTGAAAGTACCCGGCCACTGCTGGCCAAATCTGCTCTCTATCAGCAACACTTTCACTCCTGCCTTTTCCTTGGAACCATGTTTTCTAGCGTTGCCTGTAACTGAGCCTAGACCTTGCCAGGAACACTCCTTGATTCATGGCATTTGGCTGGAAGTATGATTAAAACCCAAATGAGTGTGGGCCATACTCTGAGCTTGAAATAAACTATTCAGAATAGTTACGTGTTTATCAAGGTTTTTATTAAAATACCACACCCCTTCATATATTCAGCTTATACGAAGCCAATATTTTTCCTCAAGACACAGCACGTGCTTTAACATGAGAGGCGTTACTTCCTATTGTTTAGAGGGAACAACTGTGCTCATAATTTAATGGACTTGTTTTATGGAAGGAGATAAAGTATTCCTGACTTGAATTAAAAAACATAATGAAGCAGGTCTTTTGTGGTTTGAGTAACAGCTTGGTGATGAGCAGGGTGGGGCGCAGCTGTCAGCTACAAAGGCTGTAGCTCTTGGGCCTAGCCTTCTGGTAGCTCAAAGGTAAACATGAAGGATCCTACTCCATCCGTTAATACCGGGACCCTGTTCCTTCTAACAACAGCAAACCACTCAGAGGGACCTTTGCAAGCCAGGCTTGCAGTTAAGGTTAAAATACTAGCTTATCCCCTACACAGATGTATCACTTTGGGCAAGGTATTTCACTTTTCTAAGCCTTGGTTTCCTCATCTGTAAACTGGCCACAATAATAATATTTTCCTTATAAGAGTTTTATGAGAGTTTAATTAGGTTGTGCCTGGAAGATGGAGTGACTAGAATGAAGAAGGGGAGCCTGGCATGGTGCTGGCTGTTTCTTGGGTGATACGATTGGCATTAAGCACAGAGAAAATTAGTCATCTACATTATTCCATTTGCAAGTCACACAGCTTGTAATTTCAGCCCCCCCACACCCAAAATGCTAACAAAATATCGGTAGAAGCTCCATCATTTATTACAGTTTTCAGGCTGATTATTCTATGTCCTCTATGCTCTGAGTAGGCTCACATATACTGCAAAACAAGTCCCAAATAAGTGTGAACGGAATACTGTCCAAATTGATAACTGTCTTAGCTCATTGTTTTCTTCTGGATTCTCTATTAGCTACCAGAAGAAATGAAAGCAAGGAGGGAGGGTGGGAAGAAGAGACAGGGAAGGGGGGAAGGCATGGGAGGAGGAAGAGGGCATGGAAGACGGAGGAGGAAACCTTAAGGCAGTTCCCTGACCTGGCTCTAGGATGTTCTCAGAACAGACCATGCAGAAACTCTTAAATCTTACAGCTGGAAAAATCAGTAGTCTCATTTTAGTTCCTTTGTCTCCAAGCAGAACTATGTCTGACCCTAACACTTCAAAACCAATGGGTGGTCTGTCTCAGACCTTAAGGATCTCTGGAAAGAGTCAAAGCCAGCAACCGCATTTCCCCTACTAAATCAAACTCCATTCCAACCCAGCAGCTCCAAGTCTCAACTTATTTATGCAATAGCATACCTTTATTTCAAATTTCCATGGGCCACTGAAAGATGTCTACTGTATGGGAAGAAAACACAAAGAAAAGTAAGAAAGTTTGTTCCTTTGATTTGACGTAAAATATACAGATCATTGGCCATGGGCCCTTAGAAATTTGAAAGAAAAAAGAGAGAGAGAGAGAGAGAGAGAGAGAGAGGAAGAAAGTGCTAAAACATTGGTGTTTCCCATGGGGGCCCCAGGAGATGGAAGATAACTATCAAGAAGAGAAAAGTAGCCCCACCTAGGATAAAGGAGGCCCTGATATTCCCCTTAAAAACATTTTCTAACAATTCCACAAGCAAAAAGGAAGACAAATCTGCCATTTCCCCCATGTTATTTTGTCCCTGGAAGACTCTGAAACAGCAGCAGTGAGAATCTCTGAAGTCTTGGTGAGAGCAGTTGATAAATCTGTGAGTGGCCCTGTGAGTTGAAAGTAGGAAGCTTCATTACATGGTAAGAGCAGTCAACTGTGGTAATGGCATTTGCAGAAGCCCTTGCTTCTAACTCCACCCATTTCACAATTCTAACACTCATTTTGTCAGAACTTCAGTGATAGATGCTTTACTGATCCCTCTCCACCCAAATCAGTCCTCACCAACTCCAGAAGACACTGGCTTTGGTCCAAAGGTAAACAACTCTCTGACTCAAATGCTGAAAACATCTGTCTGACAAGGTCTCTTTGAAAATGTTGCCAGATTTTCCACATTGCCTTATGTGCCCACCACCATATACCACTGAGCACTCACCCTCAAGATTATTCACAATGTTCATGAGATCTCGGAAAGAACAAATCTGTTGCATGCTATGTGAAGAAGAAACTATACTTGTTCCTAAGTAAGAAATAAAAACTCCTGAAGACCAACTGGCATTATTTTTTAAAGGTGAACATTTTTATACCCTGCAGCAGCATTCCATTCCTATATATGTACCCAAGAGAAACACACATATATATCAGGAGAGAACATTCATAGTGTTGAACAGTGTAATACTACAAAACTGGAAATAACCAAATAAATGGCAATATATCAACATAATGAAATGTTATACAGCAGAGAAAATAAACTACAGCTACATTCAACAACACAGAAGGCCAGTGTCTTTGTCCCCACGGTGAGCCACAGCCACTCCCCGCCGCTGCAGGAGACCCCCCAACACTAGCAGAAGAGAAGCTGTGCTCTGAGAAGACTTCCACAGTAGAAATGGATGCACCTTGGGCTCTGGCTCCCATTTCTGAACTTCTCACAGACTGATGCATGAGTGCACTTGGCATTGTTCTTGTTGATCAGGCTGGGCTACAATAACATTCCGACATTTTCACTGGGACCACACCAGCACCACTGTCAGAACTCTTTACCTTGAACCTAGGGGCTGTGGTCGTAGTCTTTGCATCTTCTCTGCAGCTTGGCACCAGAGACAGCAGAAGCAAGAAGAACTACAATCCTGCAGCCTGTGGAACAAAAACCACATTCACAGAAAGACAGACAAGATGAAAAGACAGAGGGCTATGTACCAGATGAAGGAACAAGATAAAACCCCAGAAAAACAACTAAATGAAGTGGAGATAAGCAACCTTCCAGAAAAATAATTCAGAATAATGATATCACAGAATAATAATGATGATCCAGGACCTCAGAAAAAGAATGGAGGCAAAGATCGAGAAGATGCAAGAAATGTTTAACAAAGACCTAGAAAAATTTAAAAAACAAACAAACAGAGATGAAAAATACAGTAACTGAAATTACAGTAACTGAAATGAAAACTACACTACACTAAACTACAGTAGAAGTAATCAATAGCAGAATAACTGAGGCAGAAGAACAGATAAGAAGAACAGATAAGAACAGATAAGTGACCTGGAAGACAGAATGGTGGAATTCACTGCTGCTGAACAGAATAAAGAGAAAAGAATGAAAAGAAATGAAGACAGCCTAAGAGACCTCTGAGTCAACATTAAACACAACAACATTCACATTATAGGGGTCCCAGAAGGAGAAGAGAGAGGGAAAGGACCTGAGAAAATATTTGAAGAGATTATAGTCGAAAACTTCCCTAACATGGGAAAGGAAATTGCCACCCAAGTACAGGAAGCGCAGCAAGTCCCACACAGGATAAGCCCAAGGAGAAATACGTTGAGACACACAGTAATCAAATTGGAAAAAATTAAAGACAAAGAAAAATTATTGAAAGCAGCAAGGGAAAAATGACAAATAACACACAAGGAAACTCCCATAAGGTTAACAGCTGATTTCTCAGCAGAAAAATCTACAAGCCAGAAGAGAGTGGCATGATACACTTAAAGTGATGAAAGGGAAGAACCTACAACCAAGATTACTCTACCTGGCAAGGATCTCACTCAGATTCGATGGAGAAATCAAAAGCTTTACAGACAAGCAAAAGCTAAGAGAATTCAGCACCACCAAACCACCTCTACAACAAATTCTAAAGGAATTTCTCTAAGTGGGAAACACAAGAGAAGAAAAGGGCCTACAAAAACAAACCCAAAACAATTAAGAAAATGGTCATAGGAACATAGATATCGATAATTACCTTAAATGTGAATGAATTAAATGCTCCAACCAAAAGACACAGGTTTGCTGAATGGATAAAAAAACAGGACCCATATATATGCTGTCTACAAGAGACCCACTTCAGACCTAGGGACACATATAGACTGAAAGTGAGGGGATGGAAAAAGATATTCCATGCAAATGGAAATCAAAAGAAAGCTGGAGCAGCAATACTCATATCAGATAAAATAGACTTTAAAATAAAGAATATTACAAGAGACAAGGAAGGACACTACATAATGATCAAGGGATCAATCCAAGAAGAAGATATAACAATGATAAATATATATGCACCCAACATAGGAGCACCTCAATACATAAGGCAACTGATAACAGTTATAAAAGAGGAAATCGACAGTAACACAGTAATAGTGGGGGACTTTAACACCTCATTTACACCAATGGACAGATCACCCAAAATGAAAATAAATAAGGAAACAGAAGCTTTAAATGACACAATAGACCAGATAGATTTAATTGATATTTATAGGACATTCCATCCAAAAACAGCAGATTACACTTTCTTCTCAAGTGCGCATGGAACATTCTCCAGGACAGATGACATCCTGGGTCACAAATCAAGCCTCAGTAAATTTAAGAAAATTCAAATCATATCAAGCATCTTTTCTGACCACAACACTATGAGATTAGAAATGAATTACAGGGAAAAAAACGTAAAAAACACAAACATATGGAGACTAAACAATACGTTACTAAATAATCAGGAGATCACTGCAGAAATCAAAGAAGAAATAAAAAAACACCTAGAGACAAATGACAATGAAAACACGACAATCCAAAACCTATGGGATGCAGCAAAAGCAGTTCTAAGAGGGAAGATTATAGCTATACAAGCCTACCTCAAGAAACAAGAAAAATCTCAAATAAACAATCTAACCTTACACCTAAAGGAACTAGAGAAAGAAGAACAACCAAAACCCAAAGTTAGCAGAAGGAAAAAAATCATAAAGATCAGAGCACAAATAAATGAAATAGAAACAAAGAAAACAATAGCAAAGATCAATAAAACTAAAAGCAGTTTCTTTGAGAAGATAAACAAAATTGATAAATCATTAGCCAGACTCATCAAGAAAAAGAGAGGACTCAAATCAATAAAATTAGAAATGAAAAAGGAGAAGTTACAACAGACACTGCAGAAATACAAAGCATCCTAAGAGACTACTACAAGCAACTCTATGCCAATAAAATGGACAACCTGGAAGAAATGGACAAATTCTTAGAAAGGTATAGCCTTCCAAGACTGAACCTGGAAGAAATAGAAAATATGAACAGACCAATCACAAGTAATGAAATTGAAACTGTGATTAAAAATCTTCCAAGAAAGAAAAGTCGAGGACCAGATGGCTTCACAGGTGAATTCTATCAAACATGTAGAGAAGAGCTAACACCCATCCTTCTCAAACTCTTCCAAAAAATTGCAGAGGAAGGTACACTCCAAAACTCATTCTATGAGGCCACCAGGGTGATCCCTGATACCAAAACCAGACAAAGATACTACGAAAAAAGAAAATTACACACCAATATCACTGATGAATATAGATGCAAAAATCCTCAACAAAATACTAGCAAACAGAATCCAACAACATAGTAAAAGGATCATACACCACGATCAAGTGGGATTTATCCCAGGGATGCAAGGATTCTTCAATATACACAAATCAATCAATGCGATACACCCTATTAACAAATTGAAGGATAAAAACCATATGATCATCTCAATAGATGCAGAAAAAGCTTTTGACAAAATTCAACACCCATTTATGATAAAAACTCTCCAGAAAGTGGGCATAGAGGGAACCTACCTCAACATAATAAAGGCCACATACTACAAACCCACAGCAAACATCATTCTCAATGGTGAAAAACTGAAAGCATTTCCTCTAAGATCGGGAGCAAGACAAGGATGTCCACTCTCACCATTATTATTTAACATAGTTTTGGAAGTCCTAGCCACGGCAATCAGAGAAGAAAAAGAAATAAAAGGAATACAAATTGGAAAAGAAGAAGTAAAACTGTCACTGTTTGCAGATGACATGATACTGTACATAGAGAATCCTAAAAATGCCACCAGAAAACTTCTAGAGCTAATCAATGAGTTTGGTAAAGTAGCAGGATACAAAATTAATGCACAGAAATCTCTTGCATTCCTATACACTAATGATGAAAAATCTGAAAGAGAAATTAAGGAAACACTCCCATTTACCACTGCAACAGAAAGAATAAAATACCTAGGAATAAACCTACCTAGGGAGACCAAAGACCTGTATGCAGAAAACTATAAGACACTGATGAAAGAAATTAAAGATGATACCAACAGATGGAGAGATATACCATGTTCTTGGATTGGAAGAATCAATATTGTGAAAATGACTATACTACCCAAAGCAATCTACAGATTCAATGCAATCCCTATCAAATTACCAATGGCATTTTTTACAGAACTAGAACAAAAAATCTTAAAATTTGTATGGAGACACAAAAGACCCCGAATAGCCTAAGCAGTCTTGAGGGAAAAAAACGGAGCTGGAGGAATCAGACTCCCCGACTTCAGACTATACTACAAAGCTACAGTAATCAAGACAATATGGTACTGGCACAAAAACAGAAACATCGATCAATGGAACAAATAGAAAGCCCAGAGATAAACCCATGCACCTATGGTCAACTAATCTATGACAAAGGAGGCAAGGATATACAATGGAGAAAAGACAGTCTCTTCAATAAGTGGTGCTGGGAAAACTGGACAGCTACATGTAAAAGAATAAAATTAGAAAACTCCCTAACACCATACAAAAAAATAAACTCAAAATGGATTTGAGAACTAAATGTAAGACCGGACACTATCAAACTCTTAGAGGAAAACATAGGAAGAGCACTCTTTGACATAAATCACAGCAAGATATTTTTTGATCCACCTCCTAGAGTAATGGAAATAAAAACAAAAATAAACAAATGGGACCTAATGAAACTTAAAAGCTTTTGCACAGCAATGGAAACCATAAACAACACGAAAAGACAACCCTCAGGATGGGAGAAAATATTTGCAAACGAATCAACGGACAAAGGATTCATCTCCAAAATATATAAACAGCTCGACAGCTCAATACTAAAGAAACAAACAACCCAATCCAAAAATGGACAGAAGCCCTAAATAGACATTTCTCCAAAGAAGACATACAGATGGCCAAGAAGCACATGAAAAGCTGCTCAACATCACTAATTATTAGAGAAATGCAAATCAAAACCACAATGAGGTATCACCTCACACCAGTTAGAATGGACATCATCAAAAAATCTACAAAAAACAAATGCTGGAGAGGGTGTGGAGAAAAGGGAACCCTCTTGCACTGTTGGTGGGAATGTAAATTGATACAGCCACTATGGAGAACAGTATGGAAGTTCCCTAAAAAACTAAAAATAGAATTACCATATGATCCAGCAATCCCACTACTGGACATATACCCAGAGAAAACCACAATTCAAAAAGACACACGCACCCCAATGTTCATTGCAGCACTATTTACAATAGCCAGGTCATGGAAGCAACCTAAATGCCCATCGACAGATGAATGGATAAAGAAGATGTGGTACATACATACAATGGAATATTACTCAGCCATAAAAAGGAAAGAAATCGGGTCTTTGTTGAGATGTGGATGGATCTAGAGACTGTCGTACAGAGTGAAGTGAGTCAGAAAGAGAAAAACAAATATCGTATATTAATGCATGTATGTGGAACGTAGAAAAATGGTACAGATGAACCAGTTTGCAGGGCAGAAGTTGAGACACAGATGTAGAGAACGCCAAGGGGGTAAAGCCGTGGGGAGGTGGGGATGGTGGTGTGATGAATTGGGCGATTAGGATTGACATGTATACACTGATGTGTATAAAATTGATGACTAATAAGAAGCTGCTGTATAAAAAAATAAATAAAATAAAATTCAAAAATTCAAAAAAAAAACCACAGAAAAATTTTAGCATCATTATGTTGAATGAAGAGGGTAAATTCCAGGAGACTTCCTGTAGTATGATGCCCTTCATATGAAGTTTAAAAATTAATTAATAAAACTAAATAAAAATTTTTCATAAACCAAAAAACAAAAAATCAAATGAGTAAGAAACGCCTTCAGGAACAGGGGCAAAAGATTGAATAAGGAAGAGTAGTTGACGTAGGTTGTTGATTATGTTCTTGTTTTGGCATGGGTGAGGGTTTTAATAGGAGTTCATGTTATCACATAATTGACTTTTTATAAAGGGTCATGCATACACAAATGTTCATAATACATAAAATAAAAAATAATCAGGACTTCCCTGGTGGTGCAGTGGTCAAGAATCTGCCTGCCAGTGCAGGGGACATGGGTTCGAGCCCTGGTCCAGGAAGATCCCACATGCCACGGAGCAACTAACCCCTCTGCCACAACTACTAAGCCTGTGCTCTAGAGCCTGTGAGCCACAACTACTGAGCCCATGTGCCACAACTACTGAAGCCTGCAAGCCTAGAGCCCATGCTGTGCCACAACAGAAGCTACCGCAATGAGAAGCCTGAGCACCACAACAAAGAGTAGCCCCAGCTCGCCATAACTAGAGGAAGCCCACCCGCAACAACAAAGACCCAATGCAGCCAAAAATTCATTCATTCATTCATTAGTTTAAAAAAATAAGCAAGTAGTTACTCCACAAGTATTCACTGAGGCTTTGCATTGAATATAAATCTAACAATAACATCTTTGGAGCAGTAGGAGAGATTAAAAACCCCTGAAGGTTGCTTCCTCACTGTTTTTCTCCCTGGCATGTGCAGAATTTATTCTTCACAATAAAATCAAACTACTGTTCAGGATAATATTTCATACAGAGAAAAAAAGTCCCAATAGTTCATTATCTCTTATTCAGCTGCAATTTTGTCAATGACAATCTTGTCAGCCTCCAACACAGCAAAGCGGAAGACTGGTCTCTATCATTATGATGTTAATTTTGCTGGTCTTGGGCAATGCTAAAGCAAATTTAACAGAACCTGATTATGATTCCATAAACCCCAGACTCCTTGCTTGTTGCAGCAAATAAAATAAGTTTCTGTTATCTGCCTTCTGAGCCATTGTGGCTACCCAAGATCCAAGGAGGTCTGCTCGTGGTTGGCCTGCTTTGCAAAACCTAGCAGAGTAAGAGCAAGGTGAGCTAACCCAAAAGGGAGCCAGGTGGTGGCTGTGAAATTCCTTCTCTGAAGAAGGCTTGCCTGGCCCCAAGTCATCCAGAGTCTCCCTTCTGCTCACTCTTATCTCAGAGGTTAGTTAGCAAAGTCATGATTGCCCTTATAGTTGAATGGAGAGAATCGGTTAGGAAGAAATAGTTCTGTTTCATTGAGCATTTTCAAATCACTCTAGGAAAACTAAAGTTATCATTACTAAAATAATTGCCTGATTTAGTACTGTTTAGTCTGCTGTCTGCTGTGTGAAAAATGACCAACTGAACTGACTGTATTTCTTATACTATTTTAGTGCCAAAGTAGAAATTCTTGCATTCCTTCCCCCTCTTTGTTGAATATAATTAGTCTATGCCATTTAGTAGCCAACTTTTTATTCAGAAACCTGAGATCTTCTCTCAGTTAACCCCCATGTGAATAATATGAGCACCATTAGTTATCCAACCAGTGGCAATGCTTGCTATTTTGGAGCAAAGAAGCCCTGCTGGGAAAGTGAGTTTCCGGAAGTCTGTGATTCATAAGAAATGGGCACAGATCCAGGTTGCCTAGACCTAAGAACTCCTTTCTCTGCCTTCATTTCGTTTGCAAAACAAGGACATTCCTATGTGCTACCTACTCATCAAGATGCTATGAGCATAATGAGCTGCTGGGGCTATCAGTTTCTTGGACGAAAGCCACTATAATGCAATGACAACTGACTCCTTGAATTCCATTTGCAAAGTCAGATGACACATTTGTAACCTCAGTGTGAACTACATAAGTCCTTGTCATTTATTATGCATAGAACACATTTCAAGCCACTTCTCTGCAGAAGCCAAATGCAGCCAGTCAGACTATAGGCACACCTCATTTTATTGTGCTTTGTTATATTGTGCTTAGCAGATACTACATTTTTTACAAGTTGAAGGTTTGTGGCAATCCTGCATCAAGCAAGTCTATTGGTGCCATTTTTCCAACACCATTTGCTCACTTCATGTCTCTATGTCTCATTTTGGTAATTCTCGTAATATTTCAAACGTTGTAATTATTTTTATATTTGTTATGGTGATATTGATCAGCCATCTTTGATGTTACTACAGTCATTGTTTTGGGGTGCCACAAACTGACCCATATAAGACAGCAAACTTAACCCATTAACGTGGTATAATGCTGAGACAGGCTGAAATCTAGGCCCTTTGCTCCAAACAGTAGCTAAGTTGTGGATGCAAAAGAAAAGTTCTTGAAGGAAATTAAAAGTGCTACTCCAGTGAACACACAAATAATAAGAAAGTGAAACAGCCTCACTGCTGATATGAAGAAAGTTTTAGTGGTCTGGATAAAAGATCAAACCAGCCAAAATATTCCCTTAAGCCAAACCAGAATCCAGCTTCAATTCTAACTCTCTTCAGTTCTATGAAGAGTGAGAGAGGTGACGAAGCTGCAGAAGAAAAGTCTGAAGCTAGCAGAGCTTGGTTCATGAGGTTTAAGAGAAGAAGCCATCTCCATAACATAGAAGTGCAAGGTGAAGCAGCAAGCGCTCCTGCAGAAGCTGCAGCAAGTTATCCAGGGGCTCTAGCTAAGATCATTAATGAAGGTGACTACACTAAATAACAGATTTTCAATGTAGACAAAACAGCCTTCTATTGGAAGAAGATGTCATTCAGAACCTTCATAGCTGGAGAGGAGAAGCCAATGCCTGGCTTCAAAGCTTTGAAGGACAGGCTGACTCTTGCTAGGGGCTAATGCAGCTGGTGACTTGAAGCTAAATACAATGCTCATTTACCAATGTGAAATCTTAAGGCCCTAAAGAATTATGCCAAGTCTCCTCTACCTGTGCTTTATAAAGGAAACAGCAAAGCCTGAATGACAGCATATCTGTTTACAACATGGTTTACTGACTAATTTAAGCCCTATGTTTAGACCTACTGCTCAGAAAAAAAGATTCCTTTTAAAATACTACTGTTCATCCCACTACTGGGCATATACCCTAAGAAAAACATAATTCAAAAAGAGTCATGTACCACAATGTTCATTGCAGCTCTATTTACAATAGCCAGGTCATGGAAGCAACCTAAGTGTCCATCAACAGATGAATGGATAAAGAAGATATGGCACATATATACAATGGAATATTACTCAGCCATAAAAAGAAACAAAATTGAGTTATTTGTAGTGAGGTAGATGGGCCTAGAGTCTGTGATACAGAGTGAAGGATGTCAAAAAGAGAAAAACAAATACTGTATGCTAACACATAAATATGGAATCTTAAAAAATGGTTATGAAGAACCTAGGGACAGGACAAGAATAAAGACGCAGATGTAGAGAATGGACTTGAGGACACAGGGTGAGGGGAAGGGTAAGCTGGAACGAAGTGAGAGAGTGGCATGGACATATATACACTACCAAACGTAAAATAGATAGCTAGTGGGAAGCAGCCGCATAGCACAGGGAGATCAGCTCGGTGCTTTGTGACCACCTAGAGGGGTGGGGTAGGGAGGGTGGGAGGGAGGGAGACACAAGAGGGAGGAGATATGGGGACATATGTATATGTATAGCTGATTCACTTTGTTGTACAGCAGAAACTAACACACCATTGTAAAGCAATTATACTACAATAAAGATGTTAAACAAAAAAAAGGAAGAAATAAAACACTACTCCTCATTGACAGTGGTCACCCAAGAGCTCTGGTGGAGATGAAAAACAAGATTGATATTTTCATCCCTGATAACACAGCATCCATTCTGCAACCCATGAATCAAGGAGTAATTCTGCCTTTCAAGTCTTATTATTTAAGAAACATATTTTGTAAGGGTGTAGGTGCCATAGATAGTGATTCCTCTGATGGATCTGAGCAAAGTAAATTGAAAGCCTTCTGGAAAGGATACACCATTCTAGACACCATTAAGAACATTTATGATTTATGGAAGAGGTCAAAATACCAACATTAACAGGAGTTTGGAAGAAGTTGATTCCAAGCTTCATGGATGACTTTGAGGGGTTCAAGACTTCAGTAGAGGAAGTCACTACAGGCGTGCTGGAAATAGTGAGAGAACTAGAATTAGAAATGGAGCCTGAAGGTGGGACTGAATTGCTGCAATCTCATGATAAAACTTGAATAATGAGGAGTTGCTCCTTATAGATGAGCAAAGAAAGTGGTTTCTTGAGATGGAATCTACTCCGGGTGAAGATGCTGTGAAAATTGTTGAAATGACAACAAAGGGTTTAGAATATTACAAAAACTTAGCTGATGAGAAAGAAGCAGCAAGATTTGAGAGGACTGACTCAGTTTGAAAGTTCTACTGTGGGTAAAATGCTATCAAACAGTATTGCAAACTACAGAAAAATCATTCGTGAAAGGAAGAGTCAATCAATGTGGCAAACTTCATTGCTGTCTTATTTTAAGAAGTTGTCACAGCCTCTCCAGTCTTCAGCAGCCACCCCCCTGATCAATCAGCAGCCGTCAGTATTGAGACAAGACCCTCCACCCACAGAAAGATTAGGACTCGCTGAAGGCTCAGATGATGGTTAGCAGTTTTTAGCAATAAAGCATTTTTTAATTAAGGTATGTATATTGTGTTTTTTAGACATATGCTTATTAAACACTTAATAGACTACAGTATAGTATAAACATAACTTTTATATGCACTGGGAAACCAAAAAAATGTGTGACTTGCTTTATTGCAATGTTTGCTTTATTGCAGTGGTCTGGAACCAAACCCACAACATCTCTGAGGTATGCCTGTATATTCTTGGCTCTGAGACATGAAAAGTTCTTACCAATCTTTCTGAGATCTCTCCTTCTAAGGGATCCATTCAGAGGCACAGTGGCCCTCTATTTTGGATTGATATCTTGTTATAAATACCCAGATAAGTCTGAGACACTTCTGAGTAGTTCTCACTATCCCTATTCCAGGAGAGGAGGTGAATAACTGTACAAACGAATCATCTGGATTGTATGACATAACTTCAGAGAGAAGTAGAGACAGACACACAGAGAGATTTCCAACAAGATCCCTAATGACAAATCCCAAACAAGGGGCTTCACCAGAACAGCCTCAGAAACGCTAGATTCAAAATTTCAGCTGAGCTGCCTTAACTTTGCCTGGGCCACGCATAAAACCAGTGGTGAGGCCACGCTAAGGCAGCAGTGCCCTGGGCACAAAGGGTGAGACAATGGCACAATTATGCCAGGGGGAGAGGTCTTGACACAGGCTTGGGTGCCTTAGGACAAGGCAGATGTGTGATCATCCTGGGGCCTCTTTACTGTCTCTGGGGATGGGGTGAGAGGGGCAAGCCTGCCCTTCAGCTCTGTCTTCTCCATCGTAGCATCCTTCTTCCCATCCAGGGTTCCCCATAGTCTCTCCTTATCCAACAAGACCCTCTTCTACCCCAAAGGACATTCGGCTCACCCACTATACAAGAACCTCCTCTTTGCTTCGCCAAAACCGCTACCCCTGCTCAAAGGAGAAAAGGGCAAGGGGACATGAGAGTTTTCACTGGGGGCCATTTTCATCTGTTCTGCCACTACATAAACCACTATTTCTTACCAGGAAAAGAAACACTCTCGTGTCTTTTGGACATGAGGGATCGCTAAGCTACAGACCCATAAATGGAGTTCTCTGTTTCTCTTCCAAAGCAGTGCCCAAGAAACAAGCTTAACTCAGAGATGCAGTGTACCTCCCACCCGACCCTCCACACCTCGAGGGTGCCAAAATCAGCTCCAGGTGACACAAGCGAGAGCTGTCCTCAGGCTTATCTCCCTAAAATCTGGAGGTTGAAGAGAAGATAATCTGAAGATATCTTCTGCCTTCTAAACGTAAAGGATTGATGGCTTGGAGTTTGGCTCATTCACCACCCACCAAGCAGGCTTTCCAAAAGTTCCATAAGCAAGCAAGAGTGGAATGTAGCTGAAAGAGAACAAATTAATCAAGTCTAGCAGGAACCTGCTTGAGTAATGGATCAACAAGTTTTCCAGAAGTTCATCAGACTGGTACAATCAATACAACAGCCCAAACAGAAAGCCATTACAGTACTGATAATATTTTCTGAGACAAGACGTCTGAGAGCTAATTTTGTTTTTGACCCTTACTGAATTGCCTCATGGTTACCACAGTTTTTTTGGTTTTTTTTTTTTTTTTTTTTTAGCGGTACGTGGGCCTCTCACTGTTGTGGCCTCTCCTGTTGCGGAGCACAGGCTCCGGACGCGCAGGCTCAACAGCCATGGCTCACGGGCCCAGCCGCTCCGTGGCATGCGGGATCCTCCCGGACCGGGGCACGAACCCGTGTCCCCTGCATCGGCAGGCAGACTCTCAACCACTGCACCACCAGCGAAGCCCGTTACCACAGTTTTTATGGCTCCATTTAAACATAAATCAGTCACACTGGATGCTAGTCACAACTCAGCCTATGTTCCCAAGCATGCTGAGTGCCTGACACCATTGTGCAGATAAAACTAAACCCTGAGATCTACTCCCTTGGCCCTACTTGGAGTGTGGAGAAAATCAAATCTCTTTTTTTTTTTTTTTCTTGATACCTCCCATAAGCAATTCCATATATTCCCTTAAGCCCTAAATGCCATGTAGGATATTAAATGCAATTGTTTCTGAAATGTAAACATCTATTTCTCAATTCTCTGTTCAAATCAAGCTTTTGATGATGGGCAAGATAACACCAGGCTGACTCTGTTGGCCTTCAGATCAGCAGATGAGACTCTACTTTGATATATTAATGCCGCGGAGTTAGTGGGGCGTTTACCCAGCCTTAGAGGGTTGAAGGGCATTTTACCCTGAGGTTTGAAGGCAATGGAAAAAATTTGAAAGGGAATGGACAGCATTTCCTCTGTGCACATTAAGACATTAATAAATATACAGTGAAATGGATTATTTTACAAATATACAATCTTCCTGTCTGGCATGACACAGACAAGTGGAAATATTTCTGCCCCCTGTAAATCCCTTATTTCCTTTCCTGAAAATACCCAATGGCATACCAGCTGTAACCCCTCCTCGGATGTGTGTGTATATTTCAATTGCATGTTGGTGGTATTAAGAATCGAAGCACCCCTAAATCCACCTCACAGGAAACCAGTCCATAGCTGCTAATATTAGATTACATTCTAATTATTTATTCTACATCCCTCTTCACACCATTATTCCAAGACCAACAGATCAGAGTTTTCACTGAATACCAATGCCCCATTCCTCAGTATTCTAGAGCTGCATTTGGCATCTCCCTGGACAGAGAGATCAATCACAGGACCAAATGGAAAACCACACTTTGCTCCATATCACATTAGCATGTCTTTCCCTATTTCGGTCACAAAGTCATTTCCCACTTGTCCCACATGAATAGCCCTTTTACCACTTATCAATATGGATGAAGCCCAAACTACCTACTTTATGCAAAACAGTATAAAAATAAATAAATAAATAAATAAATAAATAAAATTTAAAAAGCAGGCAAACCAACCGCCTCTGCCCTTTTTCTTTGTAAAATCAGCTGCTTCTGTAGCTTTACCCTATCTTCTAGAATTTGCTGCCAGCCTACCTACATCAGGACCAAACAGAAAACTTCCCATGGAAACAAGAAACTGAAGTTTAAGATGCAAGGGAAATGCCTCTCAGGAAGGCAACGAAACAACAAATGACCCAGGAAAAGAGCAACCGCCTACCTATCTTCTCCCTAGAAAAGTGTTACAGGGAATTTTCTGATGGCAGAGCAGCCGCCCAAGCTAGTGTGGGAGCTCAGCGAGCAGGACAACCTAGATGAAGGGAAAGAAGGGTGGCTAAGGCGCCATAGGATATGGTTATTTGAGTATTTTTTTTTAATTACCTGCAATCAGAGGCTCATGCTCAGAGTTTGGTTGGGGCTATTAAAGTACTGGTTTTGCTACCTGTAAGGTAAACACTCTGGCAGAACAGTGAAGACACCTGGCAAACAGTTCGTATCTAACTGTGAGCTTGAGCCCCCAATTAACCACCACACTTCATTCAGTTAAGCACTCCGTGAGGATTTACTGGTAGCGACAGCTAACATTTATTGAACCCCTATAGTATTCCAGATCCTCTTCCAAGCACTTTACAACATTATTTCTAATAATTATCAAACAACCTCCTAAGGTAGTTAGCACCTATTTGTGATGGCTAATTTTGTCACTGGCAAAGCCCATTAACAAGTGCCGGGAAATAAAAATAGAAGCTGGGTAATAAAATAAAGTTGAACCTTCTTTTTTTTTCTTTTACTTTGTGTTTCCTCTAGTTTCATTTGCTGATAGGGTGCTGCATGCAGAGGCCTTGCCCCCAGCACTTCAGACCAGAGTTCCTGGTGCGAAACGACTGTAGGGACATCTCAGCTCTGGGGGCCGTGTGCAGAAGCTGTTCAAGATGACCGCAGCAGGCCGGGTGCAGAGATGCTGTGCTGGCACTGCCATCTGGAGCCTGAGCAGCACGCATGTGCCTGCCCAGTGAGAACTCCGCCCCCTCCCGCCCCTCACCTCACTGTAAGACATCCCCCCCCCATAAAGCAACCCTGGTCATGGCCTTTCTTTCTGTGCTCTAGAGTGTAGCTCAGACCTCTTCATTCTTTGATCAAAAAATAAAGCTTTCCGTTGCTTCCGAACCGAACTCAGCCTCATTCTATTGGCACGAACCACACCGGCATAAGGACACTTGTTGGGGCCTGACTTGAAAGGGTCGGTAACAATTTTATGTGTTAGCTTGATGACCCATACGGAGCTCAGATTCGTTATTTCTGGGTGTGTCTGTGAGAGTGTTTCTGGATGAGACTCACATTTGAATTGGTGGACTCAGTAGACTGCCCTCCGCAATGTGGGTGGGCGTCATCCAATCCCCTGAGGGACTAAACAAAACAAAAAGTGGGGAAGGAGGAATTTGCCCCTTTTTCCCTGTCTCACTGGTTAAACTAAAACATATCGTATCCAGCCCTTGGACTGGGATTTACACCATCAGCTCCACTGGTTCTCAGGCTTTCAAACTTGGACTGAATTACACCACTGGCTTTCTTAGATCTCCAGTTTGCCGACAGCAGGTCGCAGGGCTTCTCAGCCTCCACGATCATGTGAGCCAAACCCTCAGAATAAATCTCCATATATATGTATATCCTGCAGGTTCTGTTTCTCTGGAGAACTCCGAGGAATACACTATGATAAAGAACACTGTGGCTCAAGTGCACAATGAACTTGCCCAGACTTACAGCGAGTAGGTGGCAGAGGCAGGATTTGAGCCAGGCTGTGTGACTCCAAAGCCCATCCATGCTCTTTCCAAGGCACCAACAAATATCCACAACAGTAAAGTATGCTGAGTTCACTGGAATTTCCAGGCTAATAAGAAATGAGGCAAGCTAAAAGTTAAAATCTGGATAAAATGTAAAGTTTATTCCTTTCAGTAAAATGGAAAGTCAGACTCAGAATTAGCAGCTGTTAAAGCACTTATCATGAAGTATCCCTGCCTTAGCTCACAAAAGTCAACAATCTAGAGATTAAAGTGCAAGTACATTTATCTCCAGAATTTAACATAGAAGACAGTAGAATAAGCTTCTAAATGTTTTAAGCCCTAGGTTGGGACCAGGGAGACCTGGGTTCTACTCCTAGATCAGTTGTTAAGTAATTGTGTATGTCCCTAAGCAAGTTGCTTTTCTGCCCTGGCCTCAGTTCTTGCCTGCAAAAGGAGGGGATTTGATTCTACGAGATGGCTAAGTTCCCATCCTGATCTAAGGCTAACATTTTTCAGAACTGATACTAATTCACCTCATGACGTTCTCGAGAGGCATGATCCATTTTGCAGAGATTCAGAAGTAGAGATTCAGAAAAGTTAGGTGCCTTACTCAGCACTTGATCACAGAGCTGAGGACTGATGTCTCTTTCTCCTGCATTGCCAGACCCCCCTTCTTACCCATCCTGCCTTGGGATACTTCATTGACATTGGCTGAGGTGGAACCAAAGGGAACCAGAATGCTCCTCTCTGCCCTTCCTAAGGCTGACCACGATCCCTCACTATCTACTGTCATGAGGCTGGAGAAGCCACCATGTCCCTAACTCACCCCATGCTGGCAATCATCCCTTCATGTTGGAGGCGGAGGGGTTGTGATTTAGTTCCCATCTATTTGTGTGGATGTAATTAACAGTAGACTCACCCAGTCATCTGGACCCCAAAAAGGGTCTGTTGTTGAGAGTCAGTGCTTCCCCTACCTGTTTACTGACACCTCAACACAACCTCACCGTCTCCCCTTTGGCCACTTGCCTCCCACTCTTTCCAGTCACCTGGGCACAGAACCAAACCATGCTGTTCTTCTGTACAAAGATGTCGTTCAGTGAAAATTCAAAATACAAGCTTACTGTGTTACATAAAGGCTTTTTAAGCCAGCCTTATGCTAAATCACTTGGGTTTGGCTATCTCTCTCTACACATCACACACTCATACCTCCCTGCCAACTCCAGAGAAATCTAGTTTTCTCTTCATCCAAATTTTCAGCAGTGTGCATTTTTCTTTTTTAATATATTTATTTATTTATTTATTTTTAGCTGCGTTGAGTCTTCATTGCTGCACTTGGGCTTTCTCTAGTTGCAGCGAGCAGGGGCTACTCTTTGTTGCGGTGCATGGGCTTCTCATTGCATTGCCTTCCCTTTGCTGCAGAGCACGGGCTCTAGGCGCATGGGCTTCAGTAGTTGTGGCACACAGGCTCAGTAGTTGTGGCTCGCGGGTTCTACAGTGCAGGCTCAGTAGTTGTGGCACACAGGCTTAGTTGCTCCACGGCATGTGGGATCTTCCCCGACCAGAGCTCGAACCCATGTCCCCTGCATTGTCAGGAAGATTCTTAACCACTGCTCCACCAGGGAAGTCCCTGGCAGTGTGCATTTTAAGAGCTCTTTTACCCTTGTTTATTTCTTCTTTCGTCACCTCAAGGTATTTCATTCCTAAGTACCTTGTTTTTCCACTCCATATTTTCTCACTCTTATTTTCTAGTTATGTTCATTCCTTCCTCTGCCTTTATTATTTTTCTTTCCTCTGGCAAAAAAACAGAGGAAAACTGAACAGGTACATGTAAAAGTATGAAATTAGAACACTCCCTAACACCACACACAAAAATAAACTCAAAATGGATTAAAGACCTAAATGTAAGGCCAGACACTATCAAACTCTTAGAGGAAAACATAGGCAGAACACTCTATGACATAAATCACAGCAAGATCCTTTTTGACCCACTTCCTAGAGAAATGGAAATAAAGACAAAAATAAACACATGGGACCTAATGAAACTTAAAAGCTTTTGCACAGCAAAGGAAACCATAAACAAGACCAAAAGACAACCCTCAGAATGGGAGAAAATATTTGTAAATGAAGCAACTGACAAAGGATTAATCTCCAAAATTTATAAGCAGCTCATGCAGCTCAATAACAAAAAAACAAACAACCCAATCCAAAAATGGGCAGAAGACCTAAATAGACATTTCTCCACAGAAGATATACAGACTGCCAACAAACACATGAAAGGATGCTCAACATCTTTTCTCATTAGAGAAATGCAAATCAAAACTACAATGAGATATCATCTCACACCAGTCAGAATGGCCATCATCAAAAAATCTAGAAACAATAAATGCTGGAGAGGGTGTAGAAAAAAGGGAACACTCTTGCACTGCTGGTGGGAATGTGAATTGGTACAGCCACTATAGAGAACAGTATGGAGGTTCCTTAAAAAACTACAAATAGAGCTACCATATGACCCAGCAATCCCACTACTGGGCATATACCCTGAGAAAACCATAATTCAAAAAGAGACATGTACCAAAATGTTCATAGCAGCCCTATTTACAATAGCCCGGAGATGGAAACAACCTAAGTGTCCATCATCAGATGAATGGATAAAGAAGGTGTGGCACATATATACAATGGAATATTACTCAGCCATAAAAAGAAATGAAATTGAGCTATTTGTAATGAGGTGGATGGACCTAGAGTCTGTCATACAGAGTGAAGTAAGTCAGAAAGAGAAAGACAAATACTGTATGCTGACACATATATATGGAATTTAAGAAAAAAAAATGTCATGAAGAACAGGGGTAAGACAGGAATAAAGACACAGACCTACTAGAGAATGGACTTGAGGATATGGGGAGGGGGAAGGGTAAGCTATGACAAAGTGAAAGAGCGGCATGGACATATATACACTACGAAACGTAAGGTAGATAGCTAGTGGGAAGCAGTCGCATAGCACAGGGAGATCAGCTCGGTGCTTTGTGGCCGCCTGGAGGGGTGGGATGGGGAGGGTGGGACGGAGACGCAGTGGGGGGGGATGTGGGAACATATGTATATGTATGGCTGATTAAATTTGTTATAAAGCAAAAAAAAAAAATTTAAGGCAGCTTATATGATCAATACAGCTTTTTGTAAAAATTATTATTGTTATTTTTTTGCGGTGCGCGGGCCTCTCACTGTTGTGGCCTCTCCCGTTGTGGCGCACGGGCTCCGGACGCACAGGCCCAGCGGCCATGGCTCACGGGCGCAGCCGCTCCGTGGCATGTGGGATCCTCCCGGACTGGGGCACGAGCCCGTGTCCCCTGCGTCGGCAGGCGGACTCTCAACCACTTGCGCCACCAGGGAAGCCCAATACAGCTTTTTTAACTGCTATGTATAAAACAGATAAGCAACAACAATATATTGCATAGCACAGAGAATTATAGGCATTATCTTGTAATAACTTTTTTGTTTGTTTGTTTAAAAGTTTGATACTTTTATTTTTTATTTATTTTTTTTATTAGTCTCTGCTTTACAGCAGAGTGTATCAGTCGTACGTGTGCATCTGTTCCCGCGTCCCCTCCATCCTGCGTCTCCCTCCCTCCCACCCTCCCCGTCCCACCCCTCCAGGCGGCCACATGGAGTATAATGTATAAAAATACTGAATCACTATACTGTGAAAACCTGAAACTAATACTGTAAATCAACTATACTTCAATAAAAAATAAATATAATATTTTCAAAAAAAAAAAACTTCCTATTTTAGTACTCTAGAGAGTGCTACACTGTTTGTCCTTTATCTGCATTTTACATCATTGGCCCTGAAGACAGAGGACTCCTTCTGCCATCTTGGGATTTAGCAAGAATATTTATTAAGCACTCACTAACACACCTGCCTATATTAGGTGCTCTGTGCATGCTTTCTCATTAAATCCTCACAACCACCTTATGAAATAGCTCTTTCCCTAAAACAGTGCCTCTCAGACTTTAATGTGCATGTAAATCACCCAATTATCTTGGATTCTGATTTGAAGGTTTTGGACGAGACCTGAGAATCTGCATTTCTTGCAAGCTCCTGGGTGACACTGAAGATGCATGTCTGTGGACCACATTGCAGGTTTGGCAGAACTTTTATGTGAGAGACTGATGTGAAAATTCTGCCTACCATGAGCATTTTGGTCCCTAGTGTTAAGCACTACCCTCTTCCCACCATCCTCTCCTAAAATTAAAACAGTCCTTGAAAGGTCAACAAATTCATCATGAACAGGGAGTTAGTGACAATTTCAAAATGTGCATCCTGAGAACAATGAAACACAGAGAGAGAATGAAACCAAAACGGGAAGGGACACAGGAGAGGCAACAGTTGTTGAAGATGAAAGTGATCCAGCAAGAGACTAACATGATAGGGTGTCTTCAAGAAACGTATCTTCAAAGAAGATGCCTTCAAGGAAGATGTCTGCCTTATCACAAGCACAGGGGTGAGACACAGACTCTGCCATCTTGGAACTCACTGAATTTCTTGGAACTCAAAGAGCATTTATAGAGTGCCTACTGGCATGAGTGTATTGTCAGGTACTCTCTCTCTATATATATACACCTTTTCATTAAATGCTCACGACCACCTTTTGAAGTAGTTATCACTCAGTTTTACAGATGAACAGAACTGGGGCTCAAGGAAATTGGTTAACTTTTCCCAAGACAAGTACCAGTTTTCATAAATAGGATTCAATCCACCACTTCCCACTACGAGCTTAGGTATCTATTATCATACAAGCTACCAAAACACTGGGAAAAAATATAGGAGCCCACTAGAGGTCCAGAGATAGAGATGAGCTTCTGACTTTGGTGAAACTTGAAGAAAAAAGAAGCACGTGTGACTCAGAAGAGAATGAATCTGTTTATGTTACTCATGGCTTTGGATGCAAAGGGAGAAAAAGAATCTCCAGGAACACAGGTTAGAGGAGTGTCTGTGTGGTGTGTAGTAAAACCTTTCTGTGGCATTGTTATTTGGTGCACCTTTGATCTTTTTTTTTACTAGGTTGGAATCCTTGAGAGCAGAGAGACTTTCTCTGAGACTAGCCTGTCTCTGAAGGAGGAACAGTGTTCAGTCCCCGTGGTTGATTTCATCCTTTCCCATCTTGTCCTAGCCTCCTGAACCCTGGGTACCAAAAATTACCCTAAGTATGATTATATCAGCTTCTCCCCCACTGTTGGGTCCATCTTCTCTGTCTTCTAATAAACTCTAGTTATTCAATTTTTTGAATGTAGCAATTTTGTAGTCCTATCTCCTTTTCCTTTCCTCCATGTCCCATTTCCTTCACCACCAGTTCCCTGAGAGAAGTGTCTTCACTCCCTGCCTTTCCAACTGAAGTACTCATTGTTTTAAGTCCCTGTGACCTGACTTCAGTCATCACAGTTCTCCTAAAACTATTTCCCTCCATGGTCACCTGGAGCCACATAATTGTCTTTTCTCTCTGACTGCTTTATCTCATGCCTGATCCTTCTCAATTCTGTGGTACTATTTAATACTGTTGCCCACCTGCTTCATGTGGAAAAGCTCCCTCTGACTTTCAAAATGCAGCAGTGCCTCATTCTGTTCCAACCTTTCTGGTTTTTCTCTAACTTTCTTGAAGATTCTTTCTCCTCCTCTCACCCCTAAATGTGGGTGGCCTCTGACTCTTATCATTGATCCAATTCCATTTCCCCTGACACACCCTCCTTTGATGATTTCCTCCCCTGCTGTTGCTTCAGTTATCATATTTTGGGTAGATAACTTCTTGTCTCTAGACTCACATTTCCATCTTGAAACTGAACATTTCCACCTACCATTTTCTAAGTAGCAATACTACCTCAAACTAATACAGTCTTTCCCCTGATTTTTCAATTTCTATTAAGGGTATCACTATTTTCCCATTCATCTAGAGTTTATTTGTGTCATCTCACAATCCTTATGCCTTAAGATCTAAGAGATTACTAAATACTATAGATTATCTGCAAGATTTCTCACATTCTCGTCCCTTCTTTTTATTCCTACTACTACCATCATAGTTCAAATCCTTGGTGGACATTTAATCTGCTCCCTCTTTACCATTCTCTCTGCCATGCTTCAATAATCTCCCAGTGTCTTCTTTCCTCCATTTCCTCCCAGCTCCCATCTTTCCAAAGTCTTTTTTGCCAGATAAATCTTCTAAAGACAGAGGTCTGGTCATGTCACTCCCTAAACCCTCCAGTTCCTAACTGCCCAAATAATGAAGTCCATTCATTATTTATATAACCACCACACTAGACTGCTCCCTATTCCACAACTATCCAACATGCTTATCTTCTTCTGAGTCTCTACTCAGGGTTTCTCTGTCTGAAATGTCCTCCCCAACATCAAACTCAGTTCCTTGTTTTCCACACTAATCAGGAGCAATCTGTTTTCTCCATGCTTTGAGCCTACAGAACCAGTACTTAAGCATCTTCAATAGTTTGTTCCTCAAGTTACTTATAATAATTTGTATAATAACTTGTAATAAACTGTGTGTACCTACCTTAGAATATGGAAACAAAGATAAGTATGAATCCAAATAGCTATGATCAAAAAAGTCCCATGATGACCAAAACATCTCAATTTTTTCTTCATTAGTGACCACAGAGTCAGAAGTCCATGAATGTGTCTGTAGAGAGACAGAAGGGAATCACATGAGCTTTTATTGATAACAATAGTAAAATATTACTTGTTAACTATAAAAAATATTTAGGGCTTCCCTGGTGGCGCAGTGGTTGAGAGTCCGCCTGCCGATGAAGGGGACACGGGTTCGTGCCCCGGTCTGGGAAGATCCCACATGCCGCGGAGCGGCGGGGCCTGTGAGCCATGGCCGCTGGGCCTGCACGTCCAGAGCCTGTGCTCCGCAACGGGAGAGGCCACAGCAGTGAGAGGCCCGCGTACCGCAAAAAAAAAAAAAAAAAAAAAAAAAAAAAAAATTAACCTTGGCAATATCAATACTCTGAAAGCAGCTCCTAAGTTCCATCAACTTTGCCTAAATAGAAGCACATAGGGGTCTTCTGCTAATATTAATGAATTTCAATCAAATCTGCATTTAAGAGACTAACTAGAAATTCTCAAATCAGACCATTCAGCAGAATCCCCAGGGGATTTATGAAGAACTCAGAATCCCAGTCCTCTGAATTAGAGACTCTAATTCAGAAAGCCCAGGGTAGGACACAAAAATCTAGTTTTAATCATCATCCCAGGCGTCTGATGGAGGGAAAAAGATATGCCAGTGCTTCTCAAACTTTAATGTGCATTGGAATTATTTGGGAATCTTGTTAAAGTGCAGATTCTAAATCAGTAGGTCTAGAGGAAAGGAGGGCAGGCTGACAGTCCACATTGCTAACGAGTTCCTAGATTATGTCTATAATGCTATTCCGTGGACCACATTTTGAATAGCAAGGGGTCTTAAACAATCTGGAAAATCACTCAGTATTTTCAGTGTGGGACCAACTCAATTCCTATATCATGTTTCCGATGCTACTTGTGTGGTGCTGGTTCAATGTCATTACCACCAGTTTGCATCATGAAACCAGGCTGATGGAAGCATTTCCTAAAGTTCGGTTACATTTCCAGATCATTTAAAATTCACATACTCATTTCCAAAATTCCAGAGATATTTTTCTTATGGTGGACAGAATTGGAATTCAACTCAAGCATTTCCTCTTTTAATTAAGATATCCTAAAGGGATGCTTGATTATTCAGATATACCCTGAGCTTTATACTCCAATAAACACCTGCAGAAATTTAAAGTAGAATTCACATGGGTCAAAATTTATGACACTGGTCTGAAAATGGGGTTTTATCTCTATTAAATAGCCATGTAGTTCTTCAAACTTTGTGATTCTGGAGAGCTCAGAGCAGTTCAGCATTGGAAAATGAGTGTTGTAACCAGTTACCTGTGGTGTTTGAGTGTGAATACCTACACTTTCTTAACCATATCAGAAAGTCTTGGGGGTTTTTTCCTCTGCAGTTTCAAGTAGAATATGTTCAGATGTCTTCTCTCATCAGTAAGGAAGTACAATCTTGTGAGTTTCTGGGATCCAGTAAAGTGGGTCTCTCAGAGCCCCTTAATCCCCAAAAGCCCTTGATCTAAGAAAGCAACTCAATAAAGCCCATCTTTCCAACAAGTTTCCATGACCTAGTTATCTGCCTTCAGAGAAATAAACTAAGTTTCTATACCCTGAACCAACAAATTTCTTCCCAACCTCTCATAACCTGGCAAGCATTAAAAGCACAAATGAGAAGAACATTCACAATTCATCATTTCCTCCATCACATCATACAAAAAAACTATAGAGCTCTCAGCACAGACTTTACCAACAAATGATGCAATGCAATGAGCACCCACTCACCTTCTCATATGATTTGAGCAAAACACTGACGTCTTCTTACCCCTCACATTGTAGGTGCCCCATATGTGACCACTGGACTCAGCTTATCTGCAAGACTAATTACATTTCTTACTGGTGACTGCTTAGGCTCTTCTGATTCATGTTGGCTAATTTTATAAAAGTATTTTTACTAAATATTTCCAACACACTACATCCTGTTGTTCAGAAGACCATATTTTAGAAGACCCAAATCATGGTTTTTATTAGGTCACTGTCTAACACCTTCTATCTCATATACTGTAAGCGTCTCCCAGAGAATAAATGGCATTTTCCTCTTATGGGGTATATTTCTCTAAAAGTTCCACCATGGATAAAACCATTATCCATCCCAAAGATATAGTAGATTCTAATTCATTTCCTCAATTATTTGACAAAAACATCCATTCTTTCTTATTCTGGTAACAGTACTGCAGTTTTTTCAGAGGATTACTTGTCCTGAATTCTTAGTTGTTGTTGTGCTGAACGTCTCTTGACATGAACCAAGCCAGCTCAATGGAAGTAATAATTTAACTCGGGGAAAGTAGGAAGGTGGGACTCTTTTTCCATTGGGTTGCTAAGAGTAAGATGTAAGCCAGGAGCAGCTAGCTGGTGGCCATCTTGGCACCCACAGGAATAGCCCATCTGAGAGCAGAACTAACACAGAAGAAAGAAGCGTAGTATCAGATTTAGATAATACCATATGAGCACCCAGTTACAAATACCAACATATGCCTTTTTCATTTAAGTTAACTTGAACTGGGTTTCTGTCAGTCATAACTGAAAATGTCCTGGCTGATACAGGACTTCAGAAATGACAGTGATAATAATAGCTAACCCTTACCCAACACTTACCATATGCCAGGCCCTGTTGTAGGTGCTTTCTGTATATTAACTCATATAATCTTCACAAACTTATGCAGTAGGTGCTGTTACTATCATCATCTCCATTTTACAAATGAGGAAACTGAGATAAAAAGCTTCCTCAAGGCCACCCAGCTAACAAGTGATGAAGTCAGGATTGAAACATAAGCATCCTAACTCCAGAGTCTGTGCTATGAATGAGGGCTGCTCAGAGTGGCCCAAAGACTAGTTCCAATCCATAAACTATTAACTGTCTGCGAGCAGAAATTGAAAGTACGTACGCATATAGAAACCTTTATAGTAAGTTCACATTGCTGTAACATTCTGTATTTATAAGAGTATTTGTCCATGATGGATTGGGAATTTTTTTAAATGTATCCTTCACCACAGAGTTTGAGGAGCATCATTTAGCTTGCAGGGTAAGCACTGTGATTTAGATATAAATCACAACCTTTCTTCAAATGCTCTTAAGTTTCTATAAATAATGTTGGTGTCACTTGGCAATCCTGAAATATATTACTTCTTAACTCAATTCCAATGTTTCAAAATAGAGTTATTTGAGGTATTTTTAATTCTCATGGCTCTGGATTAGAATGTGTTCCTGAGTTCTCAGTGGACCTTTTGAAATGCTAATGTATTGAGTTAAAGCTACAGAGCACTAAGGAGCTGGACAATGAAACTTGCCCTAAACAGGGAGTAAAGAAAAAGGGAATTGCAATCCCAGCCAAGGGAGAAGTCAGAATGTCAGTACTAGGAAATGAGTGATACCAGAAAGTTGGAAGACGGGCTACAAGTGGAGGAGAAATCTAGAACAAAGCACAGAAGTAAGCTGTGACCCTGCAGAGCTTTCCTATGCATCCTACCTTGAGAAATATACTCCCCTCCTGTGCCCTGGCACAAAGAAACAGTGCCTAGGACATAAACTTAGTCTGAAAAAAATAAGTCTTTCTTGAACAGACACTTCTCAAATGGACAATAAGCCCATGGGAAAAAATGACATTGTTAGTCATCAGGGAAATGCAAAAAAAGTCCACAACGAGATACCACTACACACCACAAGAATGGCTAAAATTAAGAAGAAAAGCAGCAAATATTGGTAAGGATATTGAACAACTGGAACTGTCATACACGGCTGGCAGGAATGGGAAAGGAGATGGCAGTTTCTTATAGAGTTAAAATGTGCCTACCCTCTTACCCAGGAATTCCACTCCTACTTAGTAACCCAAGAGAACTGAAGACATATGTTCACACTAGGACTTATACACAAATGCTCATATCCCTGAAATGGGAATGAACCAAATAACAGTTAGCAGGAGAATGAATCAACAAATTGTGATGTATTTCCACCAAAAAATACTATTTGGCAATAAAAATGAACAGACTACTATACTTGCAACAATAGGGATGAATCTCACAGACATAATACTAAGTGAATGAAACTTGTCACAAAGGTTACATACTGCATGATTTTATTTACATGAAATTCTAAAATAGGCAAAAGACATCTAAGGTGAAAAGTATTAGAACAGTGGTTGCATCTTGGAAGAGGGGTATGGGCAGGAGGACTGCATGGAAAGAGACATAAAGAAAATTTCTTGGGAGATGGAAATGTTCTATACCATGATAGAGATGTGAGTTACAGGAGGGTATCAAGTGGAAGGTATGGGGAGTGGATAAAAGTATAGATGAAGCAAGAATGGCAGGATATTGATCATTGTTGAAGCTGGATAATGGGTACGTATCATTATATTAATGGTTACTTTGTATCTATTTGGAATTTTCCCTTTTTATTTTTACATTTTTTAAAAAAAGGTCTTTATTGGAGTATAATTGCTTCACAATGGTGTGTTAGTTTCTCCTTTATAACAAAGTGAATCAGCTATACAAATACATATATCCCCATATCTCCTCCCTCTTGTGTCTCCCTCACCCACTCCCTATCCTACCCTGCTAGGTGGTCACAAAGGACCGAGCTGATCTCTCTGTGCTATGCGGCTGCTTCCCACTAGCTATCTATTTTACATTTGGTAGTGTATATATGTCCATGCCACTCTCTCACTGCATCCCAGCTTACCCTTCCCCTGACCCCGTGTCCTCAAGTCCATTCTCTACCTCTGCGGCTTTATTCTTGTCCTGCCCTTAGGTTCTTCATGACCTTTTTTTTTTTTTTTTTTCCATTCCATATACATGTGTTAGCATACGGTATTTGTTTTTCTCTTTTTGACATCCTTCACTCTGTATCACAGACTCTAGGCCCATCCACCTCACTACAAATAACTCAATTTCGTTTCTTGTTATGCCTGAGTAATATTCCATTGTATATACGTGCCATATCTTCTTTATCCATTCATCTGTTGATGGACACTGAGGTTGCTTCCATGTCCTGGCTATTGTAAACAGAGCTGCAATGAACATTGTGGTACATGACTTTTTTGAATTATGTTTTTCTCAGGGTATATGCCCAGTAGTGGGATTGCTGGGTCATATGGTAGTTCTATTTTTAGTTTTTTAAGGAACCTCCATACTGTTCTCCATAGTGGCTGTAACAATTTACATTCCCACCAACAGTGCAAGAGGGTTTCCTTTTCTCCATACCCTCTCCAGCATTTATTGTTGCAGATTTTTTAATGATGGCCATTGACTGGTGTGAGGTGATACCTCACTGTAGTTTTGATTTGCATTTCTCTAATGATTAGTGATGTTGAGCATTCTTTCATGTGTTTGTTGGCTATCTGTATATCTTCTTTGGAGAAATTTCTATTTAGGTTTTCTGCCCATTTATGGATTGGGATGTTTTTGTTTTTCTTTTTTTGCGGTATGCGGGCCTCTCACTGTTGTGGCCTCTCCCGTTGCAGAGCACAGACTCCAGACGCAGAGGCCCAGGGGCCATGGCTCATGGGCCCAGCCGCTCTGAGGCATGTGGGATCCTCCCGGACTGGGGCATGAACCCGTGTCCCCTGGATCAGCAGGTGGACTCTCAACCACTGTGCCACCAGGGAAGCCCGGGTTGTTTGTTTTTTGATATTGAGCTGCATGAGCTGCTTGTAAATTTTGGAGATTAATCCTTTATCAGTTGCTTCATTTGCACATACTTTCTCTCATTCTGAGGGCTGTCTTTTCGTCTTGTTTATGGTTTCCTTTGCTGTGCAAAAGCTTTGAAGTTTCATTAGGTCCCATTTGTTTATTTTTGTTTTTATTTCCATTTCTCTAGGAGGTGGGTCAGAAAGGATCTTGCTATGATTTATGTCATAGAGTGTTTTATGTTTTCCTCTAAGAGTTTTACAGTGCCTGCCCTTACATTTAGGTCTTTAATCCATTTTGAGTTTATTTTTGTGTATGGTGTTAGGGAGTGTTCTAATTTCATTCTTTTACATGTAGCTGTCCAGTTTTCCCAGCACCACTTATTGAAGAGGCTGTCTTTTCTCCATTGTATATTCTTGCCTCCTTTATCAAAAATAAGGTGACCATATGTGCGTGGGTTTATCTCTGGGCTTTCTGTCCTGTTCCACTGATCTATATTTCTGTTTTTGTGCCAGTACCATACTGTCTTGATTACTGTACCTTCGTAGTATAGTGTGAAGTCTGGGAGCCTGATTCCTCCAGCTCCATTTTTCTTTCTAAAGATTGCTCTGGCTGTTCGGGGTCTTCTGTGTTTCCATGCAAATTGTGAAATTTTTTGTTCTAGTTCTGTGAAAAATGCCACTGGTAGTTTGATAGGGATTCCATTGAATCTATAGATTGCTTTGGGTAGTAGAGTCATTTTCACAATGTTGAGCCTTCCAATCCAAGAACATGGTATATCTCTCCATCTGTTGGTATCATCTTTAATTTCTTTCATCAGTGTCTTATAGTTTTCTGCATACAGGTCTTTGGTCTCCCTAGGTAGGTTTATTCCTAGGTATTTTATTCTTTATGTTGCAATGGTAAATGGGAGTGTTTCTTTCATTTCTCTTTCCGATTTTTCATCATTAGTGTATAGGAATGCAAGACATTTCTATGCATTAATTTTGTATCCTGCTACTTTACCAAATTCATTGATTAGCTCTACTGGTTTTCTGGTAGCATCTTTAGGATTATCTATGTATGTATCATGTCATCTGCAAACAGTGGCAGCTTTAGTTCTTCTTTTCTGATTTGGATTCCTTTTATTTTTTTCTTCTCTGATTGCTGTGGCTAAAACTTCCAAAACTATGTTGAATAATAGTAGTGAGAGTGGACAACGTTGTCTTGTTGCTGATCTTAGTGGAAATGGTTTCAGTTTTTCACCTTTGAAAATGACGTTGGCTGTTGGTTTGTCATATATGGCCTTTATTATGTTGAGGTAAGTTCCCTCTATGCCTACTTTATGGAGGGTTTTTGTCATAACTGGGGTTGAATTTTGTCTAAAGCTTTGTCTGCATCTATTGAGATGATCATATGGTTTTTCTCCTTCAATTTGTTAATATGGTGTATCACATTGATTGATGTCCATATATTGAAAAATCCTTCCATTCCTGGGATAAACCCCACTTGATCATGGTGTATGATCCTTTTAAAGTGCTGTTGGATTCTGTTTGCTAGTATTTTGTTGAGGATTTTTGCATCTATGTTCATCAGTGATATTGGCCCGTAGTTTTCTTTCTTTGTGACATCCTTGCCTGGTTTTGGTATCAGGGTGATGGTGGCCTCATAGAATGAGTTTCGGTTCCTCCATCTGCTAAATTTTGGAAGAGTTTGAGAAGGATAGGTGTTAGCTCTTCTTTAAATGTTTGATAGAATTTGCCTGTGAAGCCATCTGGTCCTGGGCTTTTGGCTGTTGGAAGATTTTTAATCACAGTTTCAATTTCAGAGCTTATGATTGGTCTGTTCATATTTTCTATTTCTTCCTGGTTCAGTCTCAGAAGGTTGTGCATTTTTAAGAATTGATCATTTCTTCCAGGTTGTCCATTTTATTGGCATAGAGTTGCTTGTAGTAATCTCTCATGATCCTTTGTATTTCTGCAGTGTCAGTTGTTACTTCTCCTTTTTAATTTTAATTCTATTGATTTGAGTCTTCTCCCTTTTTTTCTTGATGAGTCTGGCTAATGGTTTATCAATTTTGTTTATCTTCTCAAAGAACCAGCTTTTAGTTTTATTGATCTTTGCTATCATTTTCTTTGTTTCTATTTCATTTATTTCTGCTCTGATCTTTATGATTTCTTTCCTTCTGCTACCTTTGGGGTTTTTTTGTTATTTCTGTAATTGCTTTAGGTGCAAGATTATGTTGTTTATTTGAGATGTTTCCTGTTTCTTAAGGTAGGACTGTATTGCTATAAACTTCCCTCTTAGTACTGTTTTTGCTTCATCCCATAGGTTTTGCGTCATCATGTCTCCATTGTCATTTGTTTCTAGGTATTTTTTTTATTTCCTCTTTGATTTTTTCAGTGATTGCTTGGTTATTAAGTATTGTGTATTGTTTAGCCTCCATGTATTTATATTTTTTACAGATTTTTTCCTATAATTGATATATAGTCTCATAGCATTGTGGTCACAAAAGACACTTGATATGATTTCAATTTTCTTAAATTTACCAAGGCTTGATTTGTGACCCAAGATATGATCTATCCTGGAGAATATTCCATGAGCACTTGAGAAAAATGTGTATTCTGTTGTTTTTGGATGGAGTATCCTATAAATATCAAGTACATCTTGTTTAATGTGTCATTTAAAGCTTGTGTTTCCTTATTTATTTTCATTTTGGATGATCTCTCCATTGGTAAAAGTGGGATGTTAAAGTCCCCTACTATGATTGTGTTACTGTTGATTTCTCCTTTTATGGCTGTTAGCATTTGCCTTATGTATTGAGGTGCTCCTATGTTGGGTGCATAAATATTTACATTTGTTATATCTTCTTAGATTGACCCATTGATCATTATGCAGTGTCCTTCTTTGTCTCTTGTAATAGTCTTTATTTTAAAGTCTATTTTCTCTGATATGAGAATTGCTACTCCAGCTTTGTTTTGATTTCCATTTGCATGGAATATATTTTTCCATCCTCTCACTTTCAGTCTGTATGTGTCCCCAGGTCTGAAGTGGGTCTCTTGTAGGTAACATATATACGGGTCTTGTTTTTGTATCCATTCAGCCAGTCTGTGTCTTTTGGTGGGAGCATTTAATCCATTTACATTTAAGGTAATTATCAATATGTACATTCCTATTACCATTTTCTTAATTGTTTAGGGTTTTTTATTGTAGGTCTTTTCCTTCTCTTGTGTTTCTTGCCTAGAGAAGTTCCTTTAGTATTTGTTCTAAAGCTGGTGCTGAGTTCTCTTAGCTTTTGCTTGTCTGTAAAGGTTTTAATTTCTCTGTCAAATCTGAATGATATCCTTGCTGGGTAGAGTTATCTTGGTTGTAGGTTCTTCCCTTTCATCACTTTAAATATGTCCTGCCACTCCCTTCTGGCTTGCAGAGTTTCTGCTGAAATAGCTATTAACCTTATAGGGATTCCCTTGTAGGTTATTTGTTGCTTTTCCCTTGCTGCTTCTAACAGTTTTTCATTGTAGTTAATTTTAGATAGTTTGATTAATATGTGTCTTGGCATGTTTCTCCTTGGATTTATCCTATATGGGACTCTCTGTGCTTCCTGGGCTTGATTAACTATTTCCTTTCCCATATTAGGGAAGTTTTCAACTATAATCTCTTCAAATATTTTCTCAGTCCCTTTCTTTTTCTCTTCTTCTTCTGGGACCCCTATAATTTGAATGTTGGTGCATTAAATGTTGTCCCAGAGGTCTCTAAGACTGTCCTCAATTATTTTCAGTCTTTTTTCTTTATTCTGCTCTGCAGTAGTTATTTCCACTATTTTATCTTCCAGGTAACTTACCTGTTCTTCTGCCTCAGTTATTGTGATATTGATTCCTTCTACAGAATTTTTAATTTCATTTATTGTGTTGTTCATCATTGTTTGATTCCTCTTTAGTTCTTCTAGGTCCTTGTTAAACGTTTCTTGTATTTTCTCCATTCTATTTCCAAGATTTTGGATCATCTTTACTATCATTACTCTGAATTCTTTTTCAGGTAGACTGCCCATTTCCTGTTCATCTGTTTGGTTTGGTGGGTTTTTACCTTACTCCTTCATCTTCTGTGTGTTTCTCTGTCTTCTATATGAGAAACATGTAGGGTCTCCTTTTTCCAAGCTGCAGGTTCATAGTTCCCGTTGTTTTTTGTGTCTGCCTCCAGTGGCTAAGGTTGGTTCAGTGGGTGGTGTAGGCTTCCTTGTGGAGGGGACTGGTACCTGTGTTCTGGAGGATGAGGCTGGATCTTGTTTTTCTGGTGGGCAGGACTGTGTCCGGTGGTGTGTTTGGGGGTGTCTGTGACCTTATTATGATTTTTGGCAGCCTCTCTGCTAATGGGTGGGGTTGTGTTCCTATCTTGCTAGTTGTTTGGCATAGGGTGTCCTGCACTGTAGCTTGCTGGTCGTTGAGTGGAGCTGGGTCTTGGCGTTGACATGGAGATCTCTGGGAGAGCTTTTGCTGTTAATAATATGTGGAGCCGGGAGGTCTGTGGTGGACCAAGGTCTTGAACCCGGCTCTCACACCTCAGAGGCACAGGCCTAACACCCAGCCGGAGCGCCAAGCCCCTGTCAGCCACATGGCTCAGAAGAAAGGGGAGAAAAAAAGAAAGAAAGAAAGAAAGGAAAAAAGAAAAGAATAGAAAGTTATTAAAATAAAAAATATTAAAAATTTTAAAAACTTTAATAAAAAAAGAAAACAAAAGAAAGAAGAGAGCAACCAAACGAAAAAACAAATCCACCAATGATAACAAGTGCTAAAAACTATACTAATAAAAGAAACAAAAATGGAGAGACAGAACCCTATGACAAATGGTAAAACCAAAGCAATACAGACAAAATCACACAAAGAAGCATGCACATACACACTCAGAAAAAGAGAAAAAGGAAAAAAATGTATATATTGTTGCTCCCAAAGTCCACTGACTCAGTTTGGGATGATTCGTTGGCTATCCAGGTATTCCACAGATGCAGGGTACATCAAGTTTATTGTGGAGATTTAATCTGCTGCTCCTGAGGCTGCTGGAAGAGATTTCCCTTTCTCTTCTTTGTTTGCACAACTCCTGGGGTTCAGCTTTGGATTTGGACCCGCCTCTGCGTGTAGGTCGCCTGAGGGCGTCTGTTCCCCACCCCAACAGGACGGGGTTAAAGGAGCCGCTGATTCGGGGGCTCTGACTCACTCAGGCCGGGGGGAGGGAGGGGTACAGATGCGGGGCGAGCCTGCAGGCCACAGAGGCCAGCGTGACGTTGCACCAGACAGAGGCACGCCATGCGTTCTCCCGGGGAAGTTGTCCCTGGATCCCGGGACCCTGGCACTGGCGGGCTGCACAGGCTCCCGGGAGGGGAGGTTTGGAGAGTGACCTGTGCTCACACACAGGCTTCTTGGTGGCTGCAGCAGCAGCCTTAGCGTCTTATGCCTGTCTTTGGGGTCTGCGCTGATAGCCGCGGCTCGCGCCCATCTCTGGAGCTTGTTTAGGCGATGCTCTGAATCCCCTGTCCTCACGCAAGATACCGGAAACAATGATATCTTGCCTCTTCGGCAGCTCCAGACATTTTCCCGGACTCCCTCCCCGCTAGCCGTGGCGCACTAGCCCCCTTCAGGCTGTGTTCACACTGCCAACGCCAGTCCTGTCCCTGGGATCCGACCGAAGCCAGAGCCTCAGCTCCCAGCCCCCGCCCGCCCCGGCGGGTGAGCAGACAAGCCTCTCGGGCTGGTGAGTGCCGGTCGGCACCGATCCTCTGTGCGGGAATCTCTCCGCTTTGCCCTCTGCACCCCTGTTGCTGCGCTCTCCTCCGTGGCCCCGAAGCTTGCCCCGTCCGCCACCCGCAGTCTCCGCCCGCGAAGGGGCTTCTTAGTGTGTGGAAACCTTTCCTCCTTCACAGCTCCCTCCCACTGGTGCAGGTCCCGTCCCTATTCTTTTGTCTCTGTTTATTCTTGTTTCTTTTGCCCTACCCAGGTACGTGGGGAGTTACTTGCCTTTTGGGAGGTCTGAGGTCTTCTGCCAGCGTTCAGTAGGTGTTCTGTAGGAGTTGTTCCACATGTAGATGTATTTCTGATGTATTTGTGGGGAGGAAGGCTATCTCCATGTCTCACTCCTCCGCCATCTTGAAGGTCTCTGGAATTCTCCCTTTAAAAAAAAATTTTTTATAATAAAAAGCTGGAAAATCGATAAATAAAAGTCTCTTGACATTTAGTCAATGTTATCAGGAGTTTCATAAAAAATTTCTCCAGAAAAACTGCACTTAGGAACCAATTGCCATTGTAAGAACAAGTACCACCAACTAGATGCCTCCTGAGTCTAAGGCAGAAGTGTCACAACTGAGAATACAGAGAGTGCGTTTTCTCTGGACATACACTGTCCACCATTGTTGTGTCTAATAACTAAAAAAGTTCGTGAGCAGAAAAAAGTAGTCCTCATTGATTTGTGCACAACTGGTAGTTGCTTTATGCAAGACAGAGCACAATTCAACTTCAGAGAAAAGTTCCTGGGTACAAGGCAAGGGGTTATGAAATAAAAGCCTTTTTAAATTTCAGCTTCTCCTTACAGGTTATTATTTTACTATAAATGCCAAAGAGTGACTTTATACCAAGCTATTTAAGATTTAAATTGGGTAAATTAAAATTTTTATGCATGTCACTTAGGTAGTACTAGAAAATACTTCGAAGTCTAACAACAAAGGAAAGAATGAATACATTGTCATATAGCATATTCTGCAAATGTATAGTTTATAAAGTGACAACACGTGGTAAAATGTTTATGCTACATCAAGTGAAAAAGAGTACACATTTACTTATAATACCAATTCTTACATATATGCGCATTTGCAGAGGAAAAAAATACTCAAGAAAATAATGACTGTTAACCTCATATTGGTATATTACTGGATGGTGATATAATGAGTTTTAAATTCTTTTTCTTGTGTTTTTCTATATTTTCCAGTTTTCTATAAAATTCCTTTTATGACAGAAAAGCAAAACCAAAAAGTCACCTTTAAGAGTGGTATACTTCTTGTTATAAATCAAATTCTTACTCAGCAACAGTATGAAAAACCAAATTGATCATTTTGTATCATCTAGGTTTTCTGAGGAAGAACAATGGTGCCTGGTGAACTAGTGCTGTAACAGCTTGCTTAGTAATGCTCCTCTTTCCCCAAGTGCTTTTAACATTTGTTCAAAATACCCACTTTGCTTATTTGGGTATGGGGAAGAATAAGGATGGCAAGGCAACAATCATTTTTCATGCTACTGCAAACGTCTTTCATTCCAAATCCCCTCACCATTTCCATTCCTCCAGTGATTCCAGCAATGCGCCATCCCTCAGCCAAGGCACTGAGGCATACAGACCCTGGTCGACAGGCCAAGCCATCTGCGTTGAGTCTCAGTGCAGGGCAGACAAGAAAATAAACTAGACTTAGTTTCCTGCCACTGAATGCAAGGGACCTATATGGCTGCCTGAGTATAGAAAACACTAGCTGGCCTTCTCTACCTAACTTCCCAGAACCTCCAACCAGAGATAAATTAATATACTGACATTGTCATCCTGGAGAGTGCCATGTAGAGTTCAGCTGGTAGGAACAACTTAGTCACAAAACCTGCACTAAAATTTCTGTGGAGAAGAATTGGCTATGTCACCAAGGCCTACCTCTGGACCCCATTATGATGAATTCAAATTTGTTGAGAATCTAGCAGGCTATTCTTAATAGGTTTTTGGTTGGTTGGTTGATTGGTTGGTTTTATTCAGTGCGGGGTCATGCTGTCACTTTGTGGCTATCGCTGTTCAGTTTTAAAACATAAAGTACTTTCTTTATCCATACAGAAGACCAGTTGGCCTACAAGGCCATGCCCTAGAGTGATGCTGTCCAATATGCAAGCCATTACCCACATGGCACTATGGAGCATTTGAAATGTAGCTAGACCAAACTGAGATGTGCTGTAAGTGTAAAATTCACATTGAATTTTGAAGACCTAGTACAAAAGAAAAAATAATGTAAAATAGCTCGTTAATCATTTTAATAGTGATTGTGTGCTGAAATGATAATATTTTGGATATATTGGGTTAAATAAAATGCATTACTAAAATTAATTTTACCTGTTTCTTTTTACTTTTTTAGTGTGGCTGCTAGAAAATTTTAAATTACATATGCCATGAACATTTTATTTCTGTTGGAGAGTGCTGGTTTAAAAAACGAAGATGTGGTACATATATACAATGGAAAATTACTCAGCCATTAAAAAGAATGAAATAATGCCATTTGCAGCAACGGACCTAGAGATTGTCATACTGAATGAAGTAACTCAGACAGAGAAAGAGAAATATCATATGATATCCCTTATAAGTGGAATCTAAAAAGAAATGATACAAATGAACTTACTTACAAAACAGAAACATACAGACATAGAGAAGGAACTTATGGTTACCAGTGGGGAGGGTGGGGGGAAGGAATAGTGAGGGGATTTGGGATTGACATACGCACACTGCTATATTTTAAATGGATAACCAATAAGGACCTACTGTATAGCACAGGGAACTCTGCTCAATATTATGTAACAACCTAAATGGGAAAAGAATTTGCAAAAGAATATATGTATATGTATAACTGAATTACTTTGCTGTACACCTGAAAGTTTCACAACATTGTTCATCAACTATACTCCAATATAAAATAAAAAGTTAAAAAATAATAAATTTTTAAAAAATGATTAGTGTTCATTAAATAAGTACCTGTGAATACCCACTCTGGAGCATCTTACATAGAAATGTCCATGTGAGAAAGAGGTTTATCCTAAATGGAGTGCTGTATCTCAGCACGTCTGCCCTTATGTTTTTCAGTCTGGGGTTCCTATGTGACCCCACTTTTCATCTTCTCTGTCCATGAAGATTTAATACATACAGCATGTCTCCCCCTCCAGCTGTCCCCAGGGCTGCCCATTGTTATCCCTGTTCTGCTGCTCTTGCAGGCTCCCTGAGCATGTCTGTTGGAGCAGTTAATCCAGGAAACAAAGTGCCACAAGAGGGACTGTAGGAAAACATTTCTGAGTACTCTAGTGAAGGGGGCAAATGCTCTTGGTCCTCCAAAGTCCAGTATGCTTCTCCCAGCTGGTACCCTGGTGACTTTTCAAAGATTTTTGAGGGAAGGAAAATTGTTAGCCAGAACACACAAAGAGCAAACTTGCTGGTTCTGAGACAAAGAGGCTGCATAGACCCCCTAGAGAATAGAGCCCCTGATCCCACCTGGATGGGTAAAGCCCATGGTTAGGCCACTAAGCCTTCCCCTCGGGCTAAATAGCTAATTATTTCTGATAATAGTGGTCTCTACTAACCCCTCACCTGCCCTACAGCAGAGCAGATCTATCAAGTGAGGAGGGTAGTAATTACTGGTGATACTTGCAAACACTCATTAATTAAGCTCCTGGGTCCTTAGGAGACAGATATGAGATACAAGGGGATCAACACACAACAATGCCAAAAGGAAGCTATAGACATTTGAAAAGCAAAATATGGTGACTGTTAATTTATAAAAGTAAAGTCAAAGAGTGTTGTGTTAAAAGTAAGACTCTAATACTTTACAGTTACACGTATTCTGAAGTCTAAGATTGTTTCTTGCCTTTTTTCTCTCCCATTAGTTATTATGACTACAACTGAGACCTCTGTCTCCAAGAACGTGCTAATACCTTTTCTGCCTCTGAATCTCCTTCCAGGCATCAATTTCTTATAGACGAGGGTTGTGTCATCTGCTATATCCCCTATAGCTCCTTGCACATTGGCAGGTACAGGGAATGTACATGATACATACAGATAGCTTGGTTACTTTTGTCTTCTGCTATACTGGTGACCTTCTCTTCATAGCTGAATATCTTCAATATTTCACTAGCCAAAGTTTCTTGAGCCAAACAGATCATCAGGTATGGTTAATATAATGAAATTTAAAGGCCACCTGTAAACACTTCATGAATATTATATGTGCTACAATAAACAGTGAGACTTCTTGTTCTCAGGAAAGACTTCTGATGCTATTGAGGTTTCACTATAGAATTTATTCTATATTCTATAGGCTAAGGAAATATTACAGGGGAGAATGCAGACAATGTGAATTCAACTGTGAAATCACCTGGTTGACTACTCCAAGACTCTCAGAAACACTCTTTTTTTCCTTTACGAAAGTAAATTTATAGAGTCATGATAGACAGAATGGTGGAGTGTTTCCTTTTTAAGACACAACTGGGGTTTAATTTTGAAGAGAAAAAAACAGATTTCAAAAGACAGACCCTGTTGGAAAATCACCAATTGGCCAGAGATAAAAATGTCTCTAAGGGTTTAATTTTTCTCACTCCAGCTGGGAGTTTTGTTGTTTTTTCTTTTTATATTTTCTGAATGTACTCAATACTTCTCCTAAAATAAAATCCCAAATTCTACTCCTGGATAATCTGAAAAAGAGATTCCTTTGATCTTCAGAGTTGTTTTCACTTTTAAGAAAAAAAAGACAAGAAAATTTCAAAATAGTAAATCCCATATATATATATATATATATATATATATATATATATATATATATATATAGTAAATTCCTTCTTAAACATTATTCCAAGAAACAGAAGCTAATTTTTAAAAAAATCTCACAAGAGAAAATTTGTTAGGAATAAAATTTTAAATATAGACATATAAACTCTATATCATATAAAAACTTTTTTTCATAGGGGCATCTTAAGAGGGTTTACTCTCAATATGAGTGTGGAGTCCACTAAATCACTGCATACATGATTCATGCCATCATTTTTTTTTTGCCTTAACTAAAAAATAGTCAAAAAGCACTTTATTTGTCGAAGTTTTAAAAATATATTTATCTTTTGAAATGAAAGCCCACACAGGCATGCACACACAAAAATACACAGTTCTGTACGTTATCAAAAGAACAGTGGCATACTTATTGCCATGGTCTAATGTTTAATGACTTACATCCCATCTGCATCTTCAAATCCACATGCATTACAAAAATTCCAAGAAACCTCATCATAAAGACTCTATTACTGCATGGTTCCCACTATAAAACAGAACAGCACTTTGTAGTATTATAGCAGTTTTCATGCAAGAATAGAAATACTCTTTTATGATTCCTTTGTTTTCTTCCAGATACCCACAGAGGAAGGTCAATGATATATTCATCTTATTGAAACTCTTGTCCAGGAAAACATAAAACCAACCAACAGAAAAGAGTGCTACAGTGAGCAAATTGAGGTGAGGCACTATTTTCTCAAGTTATTCAAACTTTTCCAAAAATTTTGATTGATTGAAAATGTAAAGTTCTAATTCTATCTTAACATTATTATCAGTGAATTATTTCTTATCCCCACCATTCTATCTTCAGCCAAAAGACACTCCTCACCCCAACTATTCTACTTGACCCTACATAGTCATTGAAGATATAAAATATAGAAACCTGGATGCTTCTCTTGTAGGACTGGGAGTATCCTCAGCTTACCCAAAGCTTGAGGGTCTTGGGGCAACTTGAAAGGCATCAGACAGCCTAAATGCCTGGGCCACAAATGGGTCCCCAAATGAGAGTAAGGACAAGATGTTACTCCAACAAAATACCCTGGTAAGTGTTTGTCCTTAACATATGGAGCATTTTTTAAAAGAAAACAAGAGGAGAGAAGAGAAGAGGAGAGGGAGTGCTCTCTTTGACAGCACATATACTAAAATTGGAACGATACAGAAAAGATTAGCATGGCCCCTGTGCAAGGATGACACGCAAATTCATGAAGTGTTCCATATTTTTGAGGTATCACCACACACCAGTTAGAATGGGCATCATCAGAAAATCTACAAACAACAAATGCTGGAGAATGTGTGGAGAAAAGGGAACCCTCTTGCACTGTTGGTGGGAATGTAAATTGATACAGCCACTATGGAGAACAGTATGGAGGTTCCTTAAAAAACTAAAAATTACCATATGATCCAGCAATCCCACTACTGGACATATACCCAGAGAAAACCACAATTCAAAAAGACACACGCACCCCAATGTTCATTGCAGCACTATTTACAATAGCCAGGTCATGGAAGCAACCTAAATGCCCATCGACAGACGAATGGATAAAGAAGATGTGGTACATGTATACAATGGAATATTACTCGGCCATAAAAAGGAAAGAAAATGGGTCATTTGTAGAGACGTGGATGGATCTAGAGACTGTCATACAGAGTGAAGTAAGTCAGAAAGAGAAAAACAAATATCGTATATTAACGCATATATGTGGAACCTAGAAAAATGGTACAGATGAACCAGTTTGCAGGGCAGAAATTGAGACACAGATGTAGAGGACAAATGTATGGACACCAAGGTGGGGCGGTGATGAATTGGGCAATTGGGATTGATGTGTATACACTGCTGTGGATAAAACGGATGACTAATAAGAACCTGCTGTATAAAAAAATAAATAAAACTAAATTAAAGAGGAAAAAAAAAAGAGGAGAGGGAAGTGGAGGAGAGCCAGGAGAAAAGAAGGGAAGAGAGGAGAGGAGAGAATAGGAGAGATAAAGTTATAAAGGGAACCCCTGTCCCGATATGGACACATTTTTAGCAGCCATCCAGCAGAAAGGACATATTTTGGTCATTGCTAATCCTTAAAAATATCAGGCTCAGCTCCTCTGTGACTTAGAGCAAAGTTTGTATGCCTAGAAACGAATCCTTTTCCACTTTAACTTCTTTTGTGAGCTTACCAAGCAATTATTCCATAATTCACCCAGCAAAATAATTCTATAGCCCACCAAGAAGAGACTAAGAAGGAAATAAATAATGTGTGTGTAAAGAAACTACATGTAGGGCTTCCCTGGTGGCGCAGTGGTTGAGAGTCCGCCTGCTGATGCAGGGGACATGGGTTCGTGCCCCGGTCCGGGAAGATCCCACATGCCGCGGAGCGGCTGGGCCCATGAGCCATGGTCACTGAGCCTGCATGTCCGGAGCCTGTGCTCCGCAACGGGAGAGGCCACAACAGTGATAGGCCCGCGTACTGCAAAAAAAAAAAAAAAGAAAAAAAGAAACTACATGTAAAATATACATCCTATCCTTTTTTAAATTTTCTGGGTAAAATTAATGAACAGCTGGTATCTCTGAGGATAAACCATTCTGTGTTTGTAATATAAATATTCATTGATCTGGATGGGTATTTTTGGTGACCATATTAATAAAATACAAAATTTTTAAATCCTTGAGTTACATTTTTTTTTCACAAAACAAACCCATATATCTCTACATCATTCTTACTGCCCTTTCTTCTACCTGCTACAAAATGGTCAGGAAAGGGCACCCAGCCCAATCTCAAGAAGGATGTTAAAAATGAGGGGGGGCGGGGTGAAAAACAGTGTAGGATCTGGAGGTCTGAGGCCAGGGATTCACTGGGCATTAGGACAAAGCATTGTATTTCCAATGGCCTCAATTTCTTCCTCTCAAAATGATAACTAAAAACCATATATGATTTATTTCATTTGAAGCAAGAATAAATTAAACTTAATAGATTGTGGGAGAATATTTGGGGGGTGGGGGACACAGAATAAGAGAGAGAAAACAGCAATGTATACCCCAAACATGCTTTCAGGAGGAACCTGGTGGTCTACCAGCCACATTTTGAGAAACATTGTCAACAGTGACTTTTTTTCAGTTTATTCAACCTCTTTATACTTATTTTTATCATTGCTTCTTTAAAAACAAAGTTTTGTCAATAAAGGTGCTCCACACGTGAGAAAATCAAGAAAATGTTCCCAAATCCCTTCTGAAAACTTTAAATAAACATTCCTGATGTTCTCTATGTTGTTACTTCACCCCTGCATTCAACAGAGAAAAGCATCAATAATGCTTCAAGCATTTGCTGGGCAATGGGGTCTTAGAGGTGAAAAGGCAGACTTCCAGGGCCCTATGGTCTAATGGGAAGTCATAAATAAGTAAAAAAGTAGTTAAAACACAATAGGATAAATATAATTCATGTAATTGGAGTCACATTCAACTTCCCTATAGTAACTGCTTAGCAGAGCCAAAGACAAAGTTGAGCCAGGGCTCCATCTGTTTTGAGATGGTAGAAAATCAAGAAGATATTGCTGTCCTTTCCGAGACCATAATTCCTTTTTCTAGTGGAAACCATGAAAATATAAGCCACTCACACCCTGATTTCTCAGTTCAGGAATTTTAATCCAAAAGCCATAAAATGAGGCAATTGCTATGTGGCCAAGTAAAAGCCTAAAAGAATATCTGAGTGTCTTCTGCCCTAGATCTCAGAAGCATGGTGATCCTTTGTGCAGTTAACTTTTCTCATGTAACAGGCCTTTACCATACCTGCTCTTGGATCCTGGTACCTACCAAGATACCTGGGTTCTGTAAGGTAACCCAAGGATAAGTAGAAGAATAAACCCTTTTAATGGAATAACAAGGGGAATTGTTAGCAGAAAGCTAACGTTAGCAATCCAATTACTTAAAATTTCTATCCTAAGATTATCTTCAAAGAGAATGTTTCCCATCCCTCCTCTTCATTTAGGACCCGAAGCCCCCACCTCATTCCTGCTCCCACCCCCAGGAAAGCAAAGAATGTCAGACAACACTCCCCTGAAGCTAGACACGAAATTAGACAGAAAGGTGGGAGGAAAGGAAGAATAAAGAAGCAGAACACTAAGGAGCTGTAAGGCAAGGAAAGAGGCAGAGAGACTATCAGGGAGAGGGGGACAAAAGAGAGTCTTAGTTACCCATATGGTTGGCCACACATGACATGTCCCAAGCACTTAAGACTAAGGATAAGTTGAATTTTCTAATTCCCACCACCCTGAAAATTTGGAAGTAAGTAGAATATATCACTTGGATCTGAAATAGTCCATTTGAAATGTTTCTAGATTCCACGTGTGTGTTTGACTAATGGTGGGCTCTTTGTTATTAACTACAGTACCTCTTTCTTCCAGAATAAGGAACATCAACTCCAGTGATATCTAATAGTCTTTGGCCTGTTCCTTAATCAAAGGGAATTTTGAAATAACATATTATCAAACTATCAAACAGAGCTTCTGGGGACATCTGGAGCAAATCCAGTGTTGGACAAGGGCCATCAGGGCCCTGTTGAGCATCACCATGGATCACTAGGCTGTCATTCTTAAACTGACCTATTAAGTTAGCCCTTGGTCTCTAGGTTGCCACCTTAGGAAATTATATTGTTTTGGTTCCACCTAAATTCTAAATAGTCAAGGACTCCCCTTGTGAAAGTTGTGAAAATGCCTATGCTCATGATCAATTTCCATGGGAACCATGATTAAGGCAGGTCAAGTCTAGGTTCATCTGGCTCCTGACTCCATATTCTTTGAAAATATAAACAGGAAGGCAATATCTTCCCTGGTCCTCACTACTGTGAGTGGCTGGGGTAGAAACCTCCATTCTTCTTCCTTTCTCAACTCAATCCTTCCTTTTCTTTGTATCTGAATAGAGGCAAAGACCCAGAGGTAATTCCATCTTCCTGCATTTAGTATAGAAACCACCTCTATCCTTGCCCTATGTCCTTCTACTTTTGTCTTCTCCAGTTTTTATCCATTCTTCCTCCAGGCATACAATGCTATGCCAGATATGTAATATGCTCAGTCAATAACATTGAAGGAAGACCTTGGTAGTTGATTTCCATGCCTCCCTTAGACAGGAAAGCCCTAGATTCTCCACCTTCACCCAGACAGTAGGTTTTAGTCAAATCTCCACAGTAGGACAAGGGCAAAATATGAGGATATATAAGGTGCTATGAAACAGAGATAAATAATTGAGGTATCAGTTGGGATTATTTGTGTTACAGTTGACAGAAAACCCAAAAACAACTGGCTTAAGCAAAAGAGAAAAAAGGGGTATTTTATGGGGTCACAGAACTGAGGGGTTAATATTGGATCTTGCCTGTTGAGGAGCTTAGTTCAGTCACAAACAATGTCTCTCTGGGCTCTTCCTTCCAGCTTTGCTTCCTCTAGATAAGCTCCAATTTTGACTCCATGGGATGCTTTCTAGCCACTGCAGGTTCATAGCTTCACAACCTCTAGTTCAATAACAAGAAACTCTGCTTCCCCAATAGCTCAAACAGCAGGACCAGAATTGAATTTCATTTGACTTTGATTGGCCCACTTTTGATCACATGATCATGGCTGAAAATGGCTGTGGCCAAGGGGATGGACTACTCAGATTGATTCAGCCTCAGTCCCATGCTCCACTCCCTGAGGCCCAGGGATGACATCAGTCTCACTTGAAGCACATGGACTGAAATGGGAAAGGGGTGCCATCAAAGTAAAACTCTGCCCCCCAAAAGGGTGTGCAGGTGCTGAACAGCAAAGTAAATAAGCATTCATTATGCTTCTCTAACTCTGCAGGGATGCCCAAGAAATGCTTCACAGAGGAGACTGGAAGAGACTTTGGGACAAAATTATGAAGGATAAGTAGGAGTTTGGTAGGCCAGAGAAGTCTGGGATGAGTGTGGACAGGCCATCCAAAGCTAGGAGAACATCATGCACTAATGCAGTGGACAGAGAAAAATGTCATGATTTTTTTCCAGGGAATTCTAGTTAGCTTCATACAAATGTGCCTGTGGCGGCAGGGGGATAACTGAAGCAATTAAGCAGGCTAATCACATTGGGCTTTATATACCATGCACAGGAATTTACATTTTTTTTATCCTTTACAAAGAGATGGGGAGCATTGAGACAGATACCTTAAGCAAGCATTTGCTTTCTTGAGGTGGATGGAAGGTGTGTTGGATGCATGAGACAAGGGCTGTGAAAATGGGGTGGAATCTCAGTCAGAAACATCTCATATACAGTAAGTCCCCTCCATACGAACCTTCAAGTTGCAAACTTTCAAAGATGCGAACGTGCATTCACATGTCCAATCATGTAAGTTAGTTCACATGTCTGGTGTACACTGTCACGTGCGTGCATCCTCTACAATTGGTTGTGCTTTTGTGTACTTTACTGTACAGTACTGTATAGAGTACAATAGTACAGAATCTTTATTTCAAGCCCAGGATGTCTGAAAGCAAGCATAAAAGCAGTGGTGATGTGGCTGGTACTGCTAAGAAGCGCCAAGTGATAACGATGGAAATAAAAGTGAAAATAATTGAGAGAGTGGAGCAAGGCCGTTACCAGTAATAAGATTTGGAGGAAACTTTGCCCGCAGTTTGTTCATGATTTCTGTGGATCTGAAAAGGTGGATGAGGAGTCCAAAGAGGTCTTTAGCAACTTAGTGACACTCAGCGAGAAGATGGAGCTAGATCTGCAAGAGGACGACTTCATTGGGCTCCTTGCTGTGCAACACGAGGACCTTACTAATGAAGACCTGATGGAATTGGAGGCCCAAAGAAAGAACGAAAAGGGACAAGAGGAAGGAAAAGTAACTGAAGAACTGAAGAGATTCACGACACAGGAAATGGCAAGGGGATTTTCTTTATTTGAGGAGGCACTGTTAGTTTTTGAGGTAAAGGACCTAAACACAGAACGGTACACGAAGGTTGCAGCAGCCCTTCAGAATGCACTCCAGTGCTACCGTGTCATCTATGATGAGAAAAAAGGAGCTACTACCCAGACATCACTGGATCGTTTTTTCAAGAGGGCAGATAGAATTGAATCCAGCCAGGAACAAGAATCTGTGCCATAACATCAGGCGTGAGTCAAGTTGCAGCTTGCCCTCCATCTCCTAGTGCTGACGATCCTTCAGGTCTACCATCTCCCACCTCCTCTCCCTCCTCCAGTCCGTAACTCTTCTTGCCTCTTCATTCGATGCCAGCCCCTGGATGCCAGCTGTTGTACTGTACTACTGTACTTTTCAAGGTACTGTATTGTAAGACTAAAAATGTTTTCTTTATTTTTCGTGTTTGTTTTCAATGTAATATTTGTGTGAAAAGTATTATAAACATATTACAGTACAGTACTATATAGCTGATTATGTTAGTTGGGTACCCAGGCTAACTTTGTTGGACTTACGAACAAATTGGACTTACAAACTCGTTTGTATGTTGGTGACTCACTGTAAACTGAACCAAGGTTATTGGTTATGGAGTTTAAGGCGGGGCGGTGGGGGGGGCTAATAAAAAAAAGAAGGAAATCCTGCCGTTTGCAACAACATGGATGGACCTTGATGGTATTATGCTGAGATAAGTCAGACAGAGAAAGACAAATACTATATGATTTCACTTATGTGTGGAATCTAAAAAGCCAAGCTCATAGAAACAGAACCGATTGGTCATTGCCAGAGGTGGGGAGTGCGGGGGGAGTGAAATGGTGAAAGTGGTCAAAAGGTACCAACTTCCAGGTATAAGATAAACAAGTCCTAGGGATGTAATGTGCAGCATGGTGACTATAGTTGACAATACTATACTGGATATTCAAAAGTTGCTGAGAGAGTAGATTTTCAAAGTTCCTCACAAGAAAAAAAAAAGTGCAACTATGTGTGGTGATGGATGTTAACTGAGCTTATTGTGGTGATCATTTCACAATAGATGCATGTATCAAATCACTGTGCTGTACACATGAAACTAATACAGTGTTACATGGCAATTATATCTCCATAAAACTTAGAAGAAAAAAAAAGGTGAGACGACTCAATAAATATCTAAGTGGTGGACATGAAGGGCCTGATGGCCGGCTGGACGTGGGGCATGCAGGAGAAAGAGAGTTCCTGCTCAGTCTTCTGGTTTGGAGGACCGCATAAAATGGAATACAGATTCACTAAGACACTGAATTCATGAAGGCTGGCCATTACGTTACCACTAAGTAACTTCGATCTAACTTTTCAATTCAGTTTTTTCATAAAAATACATATCAGTGATTATAGTTGCCTTTCAATATTTATAGAGTTTTACGTGACTAACCATTTCATTCACAAATATGTCCCGAAGCTCTCCCCAACCCACATCGCACCTGTTCTATGTGGGTTATTTATAATGCAGCTGGTTTAGCAGTTGGGATCAGCATGATGCTCTATCACAACACAAAACAACTGCTCTCCACCATCTCCGCTCCGTTTGATTTCCAGCTCAGTAAGGTGGCACACTAAGGAAAAGTCTTGAATTCTAGTCCATAAATAACATAGCTAAGGTCATTCCTGAAGCAATGAAATTCTCATGGTGACATTTTACCTCTGAAAAGTGACTTTTTAGTGGTGACAGAGTCCATCTGAAACAACCCTGATATCTATTTATGTGTTTTTATGTTTGTGAAAGTATCCCTGCAGGATATCCTCTTTAAGCTTCGCAGCTGTTGATAATGGGTCCCTGCCCAAGTGTGGATTTATTTTACAAACACATTTATCATCTATCAAACATATTGGCTGGCAAAGGTTTTGTATATTCCATGGCTTGTGACATTCTTGCTCCTAACTATTCTGAAACCACTGAAACACTCTCCTATTGTCCTTGCTCACCCTTCAAGAAGGAACTGAAAGGCTGACTTTGTCTGGGAGGTGATAGGATTAAACTGCATTTATGCTGAATCCACAGTGTGTAGGGAGCATGAAGCTGTTTTCTAGATGAATCAGCTGATTCTTTGTGCTTTACAAGCCAGTGGAGGCATGAGTTAATGAAAATGTAAGAAAATAGCTCATCTAACCAACACAAAAGAAAGGAAAACAAAGGAGAAAAATGAGACTACATGACAGACATATCATCTTCTGGGGCAAGAAATTAGCTCACTCACTCCAGAACCTAAACTAGGAGCTGTGTTTCCAAGGAGATGGGCAGACTCATGCTAGAGTTCTAAGTCAAGGAGGAAGCTAGCCAGAGCATTACAAGAGTCCCTGTCTTTAAGTCTTCCCATAAGGAGAGGCCAGGGAATGGGACTCGGGATGTCAGAATGTTCCCGGCAGCATCTTTCTGGACCAAAAGCTGGACTGAAACTGGATCCAGTCCCAAATTGGACAAAACTTACTCTGGCTCAGAATATCATGGCCTGAGCCAGATCAGAACCAACCTGAACTGTAAGTGCGTAGGAAAGGCTACTAGACTCGTACTGCTGGTGCTCATTCCTTAGCTAACCACTCACTCCAGCTGGACAGGAAACCGTGGGTTGGAACTTTGTTGTTACTTTTGACTTTTTTCCCTCCTGGAAGCATGAGACGCTCTCCATTTCTTCCAAAATAGAAGAAGATTCATGCTCCCTACTTAATTTCTTCTTGGTTTCACTGACCTCTTCTTTCTCCTGTTTCATGATACTTGCCTATCACTCCTTCACTCATTTTCCCATCTCCTTTGTTGTGTTCCTTTTCTGTTCTGTTTGTCTTTTTCAAGTTCTACATTTTCTCCCTTCTCTATCCAATTCACTCCTTTCAGGACTTTCTTTCATTTGAGGTATTAATGTTTTTACTCCTAGAAAGTTAAGTCAACCTGCAAAGTTACAACATTCAGACAGAGAATTGGTAAGCAAAATTGAGAAATCCATCAGATAGAACAGACAGAACTCCTTAAAATCTAATTCAGATATTATCAAGAAATTGTATTGGCATAAATTACAGTTTCACAAAACTACAACCAGATTTTCTCTTTCATTTTCATATTTCTTCAATACTTTCGTCAGCAAAGTATGCCAAGTCAACAGCTCTATATTCCAAAAGCAGAAGGTGTTCATGCAGTGGCAGGGCCCCATTAATCTATCCCTCTGTTATTTGAGGCATATCACCAAGCCTCTTAACAACCTTCTGCCAAGCCCAAAAATCCCACCTTAGTATCAATAATTGATAAGATAACAAAGTAGGGAAGTGTCTCCAGAGTTTAGTGGGAACACTGTTTCCTCAAAACTGTGTGTAACTATTATCTAACCAAATTAGATAGTTGATGTTTGGGGCCCAGAAAAGATGAGTTACAAGATAGGTATCTTTCAAATGCTGGAGGAAGGGGTCTGGGGGAGGGGGAGGGGGGGGGTACCAGACAGGACTCTTCTGGTTGCAGGTGACAGAAATCCAATTTGAACTAGCAGAATTGAAAGGGGGATTCATTAGACCACGAAATCCAAGGAAAAGTTGAAGGACCAAACTGAGAGAAAGGCTAGGATCCAGCTTTGCTTAGGAGCACTTGCAACCAGAAAGCACTTACATCCTGGTTCCATCTCTCATTTCTGCTTCTGTTTACATAGCAGCACCATTTCTCACTGCACATTGGTCTCCTCTGCATGGCAAGAAATAAGACATCAAGAGCTCTCTTGAGTTTTACCACCCACCACTGGAACCTCCAGAGAGGGACTGACTTTCTTCTTCATTCCAGTTTTTTAAAATCCCAGGGAAGGATTCTGATTGGCCCAGACTCAGTCAATGCCAACTCTGGGCTAATCAGCCATGGCCATGAGGGCCATAGTACACATTCATAAAAGATGACAGCTTTCACTGGAACCCCATGGTGAGTAAGGGGAGGAGAAGTTCTCAAAAAATTCAGTAAGGGAGGAGGGTAATTCTCAGACAAAAAAAATGTGTTAGACAAACAGAAAAATGACTGCCCACTACGCACACACCCCAAGTGACAGGGAGAGCAATAAACAGTGAGCAGAGAGACCAGACCAGGAGGGCCTTGGGAGACTGACAATGCATATCAGAGGTGGAAAGGCAGGGAGCAAGATATGTCTTTGTTGCAATTTTATAAAGCACTAGTCCTATCCCCAAAGGCCACTGGATCCAAAACAGTAGACATAGACAGCCCTGGAGCTTCCACATTACAAAGTTTAAATAGTTCAAATAAAATCTTCTCTTCTATGTGAAATAATAGAAAATACATATATATTGGTCTCTGACCCCAGTTCTTGGAACAGAGCTCCTGAATCCCTTGAAATGTCCTAAATGATAAGAGCCCTAGGAACATCTTTTGTTCTAATATTTGGTTTTGACCCTGGTGCCTTACACAGAGCTCTTAAAGCCCTTGGAATTTCCTGGGTAATAGGAATGTCTTTTGTTCCAACAAGGTGACACTCAGTGGGCTCCTGAATGGAAGCTAGTTGCCAGAGAGACCAAATATGATTAGAAGCTTGGAACTTTCAGCCTCACCACACCCCACCTCCATTTTCCAGAGAGGGGAGAGGGCTGGAACTTGAGCTAATGATCCATTAATTAAGCCTATGTGATGAAGCTTCCATAAAAATCCCAAAAGTACAGTGCTCAGAGAGCTTCTGGGTTGATGAACACATCCACGTATAGGGAGGGTGGCACAATCCAACTCCACGGGGACAGAAGCTCCTGCACTAGGGACCCTTCCAGATCTCACCCTATGTACCTCTTTATCTATATCCTTTACGATATCCTTTATTATATAATAAACTGATAAACATCAGTAAGTGCTTCCCTGAGTTCTGTGAGATTTTCTAGTAAATGACTGAATCCAAGAAGGAAGTCATAGGAAGTCATAGGAAGTCATAGTCCCGTTTGTGGCCAAGTCACATAGAAATTGCAGGTAACCCAGGAACCTACTACTACTTGCGATTGGTGTCTGAAGTAGGGGGACAGTCTCTTGTGACTGAGCCCTTAACCTGTGGGATCTGAGCTAACTCCAGTTAGTGTCAGAATTGAACTGAATTGTAGGACACCCAGCTGGTGTCACAGAGAATTGCTTGGGGGGAAAAAATACACATCTGGTGTCAGAAGTGTAGTGAGCGTGCTACTAGTATGGGAACAAAGGAGAAACACACAGAAGTGTTTTTCTATCACACGTAAGAATCTTAGATACCCTTAGCCAAGCAAGATCACAAAATATTATACCAGGAGACCCAAATTCATGTAGCAGTCCCTTAAGGAGCAGCACCTCCATCTCTAAGATGGCACCAAAATATGGGGGCTATTGGACAAATGCCTTCTTAAAAGTGTAAGAAAAAAAAAAATGGGGATAAACCACAGACATGTCAGAAACTTTCAAAACCCTGCTCACCTACTAACCACCTTGCTTTTAGGGGAATTAAAGCTGAAGTAGTTTCCATGATTCTAGAAAATTGTTTTAGTAGCATAATACTGTGAAAGACTTGGAACTACTGAAAGGATAAAATTGAGAATGCATGTAAAAGAACTTTGAATACATATGAGAATGTTTCATTATTACTATTTTGTTAAGAAGTGCCTGCTCTCCTAAGCTATCATTTTTCTGGACTACTGTCTACCTGCCTTGCAGGAGTTAAGCTATAGCCGGTATTAAGTTCCCCTCGGTGGCAGGGTGGGGAAGACATTTGTCAGGTTATTTCTATGAGGAATTATGCTTGAGGTTATCATGCAGTCAAATAAACTTTTTTTCTTATGGAATACATGGAAAGGGGTCCAGAGGACTGGAGGGGCCCTGTTTTTCATTGAACAAAGTGATTTTGTTCTGAGGTTAACTCCGTATGACCCAAAGTACAGGCTGGTATGCAAAGAGTCATGCATTGATTTAAACAATAATAAATTGTGGTCCAGAATGCAGGGGAAAATCTGTTCCCTCATGGACATTGAAGACCATACAATTTCACCCCTGTGATTTCAAAATAAACCTTGCACTTGCTAAGTGTGGGATTTGTAGCAAATACTAGGAACTTTTAAAACGGATACTTAATCCAGTCCAGTCAGTTTTGATGCTTATGAAACAACTCTTAGAACTCCAAATGGTTAGGTAAATAAGTAGAACATAAATCATTATAAATAGCCAATAAAATTGAGAACTGAAGGGTCAAATAATAAATTTTTAAATCATAAAATCTGACAAATACAATATGGTGACTTGAGTCGATGTCATCCAGGACTCAGGGAACTTTTAGCAAGAAAATTTAGGAATAGGCTCATCCTTGCAAAACCCAGGGAACCCAAGGAGGCAGGTGTGCTTTTTAGGCGGTAAGAATGAGTCAAGACTGTGCCTGGCACATGGAAGCTATTCAGTAATTATTTATTGAATTAACTAATCGCTATGGAGTAGCTAAGTTGGTAGAACAGGTAAGATCATTACTAACTTCTACTGGTAAGAAGGGGAAATTCAGTACCATTCATTCCTCATTGGCAAGTTACCAACGTGGGCTCTGGGGATGCCAAGCTACGTACACCATGGTCCTTGCTTTCCAGCCCCACAATAGATCATGGGGCTCTGTCAGTTCACTGTCTTCTTACTGCTATTCTCCCTACACCAGGTGAAGCAGCCTTGGAGATTATGACCAATGCAACTGCCCAAGTGGGCTCTTCTCACTAAGCCCCACGTCCCCCCAGAGATATCTCCTTGAGGGCTTTCATGATGTCTGATATTTCCATCAGTGGAGTCACCCTCAAATGAGTCCCTGGATATTCAGGGAGTGACACCCCCAGAGAAGGTTATCTGTGCCAGCCTGCTTATCCTAGACGACCCCTTGAAGCGCTCTGATTAAATGATAACAGCAACAACGCACTCACGACAAAACTAGTTCCTTACATTTCTCTGGAGCTTCACGGTCGGACAGTGTGGAATTATTAGAGTGATGGTCTGAGACAGAAGCTAGAAACTTTTTCCCTAAGTGTGCCTCATGCTGCTCTGGGCCCCTCCCCAGACGCACAGTTCCCGATCTAGCTCAACGCCCACCCGGCTCTGCGGCCTTCCGTGTCTCCCCCAGGCTCGACTGTGGGCTCTTCCCTCTGTGATCCTGTCATAGTTCACGCCTCTCTCACAGCCCTTGAGCACATTCTGCCATGTTTATAATTAGCTGGGCTGTCTGTCTCCCCAGTTAGTTCTGAGACTCAGAGGGAAGGAGTGTTTGCCTTAGTCATTTTGCATCATCTCAGCACAGTAAATACTCAGATGTTCACCGGATTAAACTAATTCCAAAACGAGCATATTTAAATCCAACTTTTCCCCAATTTCATGTGTGTGGAGACACATTTCTATATAAAATGTAAGTGAATCACTGTAAACATTAAAAAGCAGAAAGGAAACTGAACAGCTCTTACTTTTTTTTTTTTTTCCTTTTTTGCGGTACGCGGGCCTCTCACTGTTGTGGCCTCTCCCGTTGCGGAGCACAGGCTCTGGACGCGCAGGCTCAGCGGCCATGGCTCACAGGCCCAGCCGCTCCGCGGCATGTGGGATCTTCCCGGACCAGGGCACGAACCTGCGTTCCCTGCATCGGCAGGCGGACTCCCAACCACTGCACCACCAGGGAAGCCCGAGCAGCTTTTATTGAACAAGAGGTATAGGGGTAGAGCTGGTAAAGATTCAACCAGTCTGTTGTCAACCAATCTGCTGGTGGCTATTCGACCAATCTGCTTTCTGCTCCACACCTCACCTTTGCCGTCAGAGATAACTGGTGCTTCCAGTTCTTTAGCCTTTCTAGGGTTCCACAGCACAAGTTAGGGTGCTTCTTGTTGGTTTTCCCTCTGCTCATGTAGGATTTCAGTGTTCTACACTCTGCTAGGTTAGTTCCTGCGCATCCAACTGCTTCTGTCTTCCAGAGTTTATGGACCTCTCTCATCTGGTGATGTTGCTTTCACTGGTAATCTTTGCTCTCTGGGTTTATCTCTTTTTTAATTCCTAATAAACTTCTCCTTTTAATGAAGTTTCATTTAATGAAGAAGTGGCTATAAACACAAGTATACATTCTGCTGTATTTAACCAGACTTCCCTGAACTAATTATTTTGAAATGTAAATTTATAAGTTGGTATTAATAAAACAAATACCATTAATACAAATATTTTAAGGAAACTAGTCTAATAAGATTTTTTAAAATAATTTTGTGTAACTTCCCCTTGATACCAGAAAAGTACAAGCTGAGAAGAAAATAAAACCCTCTTTAAACTCATAGAAAAAGGATAGTGAAAAACTATAAGAAAAAGATAATCTTATTCTGCAACTTCTAAATTCACTCTCACTCCATGTTTATGAATGCTGTTCTGTGTGAAGAATCCATTTCTGAATCGGAAGTTTCCTGAACAGACACATTTCAACTATAACTTTGTCTTATAATAAGAAATAGGCCACCCTGAACAGAATATCATCCTCTACTCACCTTAAACAAGAAATGTAAATGAAACAGAGAAGCATTGTAATAAGCAGAGTGGCTCAAGTGTAAATAGGGGCCCGTGAACTAAATAAAGGAAAAATGAGTCCTGGGAAGAGAGATAAACACGAAATCTGGAGACCGCAGAGCTAGTCCTTTCTGCCACCAACCAGCTATGGCAATGTTAGCATTATCTCTTAGCTTCTCCGTGCAGCAGTTTTCTCTTGTGAAAAATGATGAGGTCTGACTTTATCATCTGCCTGAATTTTCAAGCCAGCCTGACCCTCCTATGCCCCAGGCACCTGCAAACTGTAAGGCACATATACGCCCATTCTTTGGAGCAATGGTCCAGGACCCTACTTACTTTCTTCCAGCTCCTTCTTGGTCCCCCTCTCTTGGCTCCTTCTGCAGCCTCCCTCTTGCCCACATTGGTTAGGTGGCTCACTTTGCTGTCCTGACTCTTGACTCTCCTAAAAGGATGAGGAGTTTGGCTCACTCTCTACTCTGAGCCCTGATTGCTCCACTGAATTCCCGGTTTTGCTCATCTCATTCACTTGCAAGGGGGCAAGGAGGAGGATTCAGTCATTTTTGAGCCCTCTTTCAGTTCCAGAATCCTACAATTCCATCAGCATAACAAAGCCTGAACAAATAAAGTTTCTTTGGCCAAAATAAATCTCAGCTATGTTTGACCAGCATGAAGAATGGAAGGTTCATCTTCAGTAAGAAGATGAGGATTCTTAGGTCTTACATGCAGAAGGAAGTCTTATTTTAGAAGGAAATCTCCTCCTCTGTTACTGTTTTCCTGGTTAAAACAAGTCAGTGTCGCTGTCTAGGAAATTCTTCATAGGCACTCGGGTTTCAATTACTTCTGTACTGGAGGGAAGCTGATGCCAAATGGAAAAATAATCTTGAAAGATCTTAGCATCAGGCACAAAGCTGCCCTTGCCACACATTTCTTGGAATGAAGCCACATTTATCAAGCTTCATTTCTTGTAAATCTTTATTGACATGGAGCCTTTGACAGGAGTCAACCTGGCTGATAGCTTTTTCCTGTTAAATCCCAAGTTGTTTTCACTGCTGAGAGCCCTTAATGACAAAAATGAGGAAGTTGTGTCTGCAGCAAGAGACAGATAACTTGGGCTTGGTTTCACCTTGTCCCACTTGGCCTCCCCTCAATAAACAGGGGCAATCATGCCAATATCTATCTGATGAGAAATGATTCACAAACTCAGAGGAAATTAGGGCATTTAAGAGTTTTATTATTAGGTTCTAAGAGAGAGGAACTAACATTTATTGAGCATCTACTAAGGGCCAGGCACTATTTCAAGGACTTGAAATTTATCTCTTTAATTAAAATTATTTCTGATTCTCATGAGAATCTTATGAGACAGGTAATACTATCCCTACTTCATGGATGAAAGACCCTACCTCAGGAGTATAAGTTGGTGCAGCCACTATGGAAAACAGTATGGAGTTTCCTCAAAAAATTAAAAATGCAATTACTATATGATCCAGCAATCCCACCCTGGGCATATATTCAGACAAAACTATAATTCAAAAAGATACATGCATCCCTATGTTCACAGCAGCACTATTCACAACAGCCAAGACATAGAAACAACCTAAATGTCCACCTAAAGGTGAATGGATAAAGAAGATGTGGTACATTTATACAATGGAATACTACTCAGCCATAAAAAATGAAATAATGCCCTTTGCAGCAACATGGACACAGCTAGAGGTTATCATACTAAATGAAGTCAGAAAGAGAAAGACAAATACTATATGATATCACTGATATGTGGAATCTAAAATATGACACAAACGAACCTATCTATGAAATAGAAACAGACTCACAGACATAGAGAACAGACTTGTAGTTGCCAAGGGGGAGGGGACGTGGGGGAGGGAAGGATTGGGAGATGGACTGGGAGTTTGGGGTTAGTACATACAAACTATTACACATAGAATAGATAAACAACAAGGTCCTACTGTATAGCACAGGGAACTATATCCAATCTCCTGGGATAAACCATAATGGAAAAGAATATAAAAAAGAATGTATATATATGTATAACTGAGTCACTTTGCTGTACAGCAGAAATTAACACAATAGTGTAAACTATACTTCAAAAAAATTAATTTTAAAAATATAAAATAATTTAAAATATATATATATATATATATATATATATAAAATAACTTAAAAAAAAAGAAAGAACCTACCCCAGAAAGCTACATAAGTAGTTCAAATTCAAAAATGGTGGGGAGCTAGGATATTATCCCAAGTCTATAAACTGGATTTTATGTAGCTCTGGTGTTTGCTGCAGACCTTCAACTTCAATTCAGTGAAGGATAATGTGCACATGGAAAAATACATCATAGAATCATATAATTTTACACCTTGAAGAAACATGTTATAGATGAGGAAACAGAACCATAGAGATTAAATGACTTGCCCAAATAACATGGTTCTAGTTGTGCAAATCTTTCTTGATTGAAGTACTAGGGATCAAGATGCATGTCTTTTGTAGTTAACTGGGTAAGAGATGTCCTAAATCAGCACAAACTGTTCTATTTGCTTTCAAAAAACCAAGACTGTAAAAGTTCCAAGTGGGAATTTCTAAGATAACCCAAGGATGCAAAGTGGTATGGACTTTGAGAAAGCTTTCCTATCAAATCAAAGGCCTCCAAAGAATCACTGTTTTTTAAACTCAGAGTCAAAATGTGACAGAGCAAGTCCATCTGCAACGAGAAGTAGCACTGTAGTCTGTTTTTTCAAAACTAGGAAATCACTCAACAGTGGGTCAATGGGTTAGCAGAAATGGTGGGAAACAAGACAGGAAGGAGAAAAAGGGGAGGAGAAATAGAAAAGATGCATCCACCTAGAAACTAAGAAACAAACAAAATCAATTCCACACATTTCTCCATCAGTACAGGAATGATTTGCCATACAAGCTCACATATATTCACGTTTCTTAACCATGGGTCAGAGACTCAAACAGAAATTCTCTCTGCCCAGAGAGAGTTCAGTCTTAATCATCAAGCAGCTAGCCAATCTCAGTTATATATCACAGTCAAAAGCAGACATTTAATAGACTTCTCTTCCCAAAATGCAAATGCTCTAATGTAGCTAAAGATCATCTACAAGTTTAAAAAGCTTAAGAAGAACATTTATGTACTGGCTTTTATGAGCTTAAACTCCAAGGTCCACAGTTATGTAAATAACAATACTCAGGAAAGGAAACATATCTTTTGAATTTGGGCTTTTGCAAAGCTTGGATACAAATAGTGCCTGAAAGAGGAATAAACATGATTCATAAGGGTTGTCTCATGTGGTTAATCCTTCCAGGCAGTGAAGGACTGGATTCTCTACAGATGTTTTTACAAACTTTTTCTCTTGGAGCATCCAAGGAAGTGTAACTATTATTAAGCATCTGATTGAGCTGTCTGTCTACTAACCCTGGAGGACTAAGGGCAAAAGCTGCAGTTGAAAGATGATGAAGCAACTTGAAAACTGTCAAGGAACAGTGTTTGATGCACTTGATTTGTATGCAATCAACTGATTGGAGTACAACTTTTATTGTAAACTAACTGAAGCCTAAAAGATAAGCCATCCCATGCTTGTTTGTAATGCTTCAAACACTAATGTTATCTCTCTCGGGTTTAAGTTAATCTACTTAACAGTTCCTCACTTGGATGGGAACTGAAGAGACCAGCAAATGGAAAGGAAACATCACACAAGATAGACTAACACCGTTAGTCCGTGGCGTTACACAAGTTTTCTCAAAAATGTCTGGTTACATTGTGCAACAGGCTTCACCCCTTTGACCAATATGTGCTGATGCATTCCTAGTGATTAGTAACTGACCACCTCAAAAGCCTTGATTCCATTTGCACTGAATAGGAGGCAAATCACCCCCTCTTGATGGTCAGGGGATCATTTGGGACTTGTCAGAAGATCCAGACAGGCTGGTCTCAGCCATTCCCCTCCCAGGAAGTGCTATTAGGATGACTAATGCAGAAAGTGGTGGGAACGTCAAATGCTCTCCATTTAAAAAGTTGCACAAAGCTCAAGCAAGATAACACTGTGAAAACATTAACTATTTATTTTTGAAAAACCTTACTTGCTGTTGTCTTACCTAGAAATAGAATCTTCCTCATTCAGACAAAAATAATAACAAGAATAATTCCATCCATAGCAAGCAGCCAACTCGGGTCTCATTTGCCTCCTTGGCTTTCATGGAAGATTTGGAAGGACATTAAGAAAAGGTTTTTGGTTGTTTGGGGTTTTTGTTTGTTTGTTTAACTTAAGGTCTTTAATATTTATTTTTAAAGTTATTTATTTTATTTTTATTTTAAAAGTTATTGTTTATTTATCCCGGGTTTCTCAACCTCAGCCCTACTGACATCTAGGGTTGGATAATTCTTTGTAGTGGAGGCTGTTCTGTACATTGTAGTATGTTTAGCAGCATCCCTGGCCTCACCTTCTAGATATCGGTAGCACCACCTCCCACTGGGTTCTGAATCTCTGTGTCGGCACTTTTGCACAGAAGATCAAGATCCACTTTAGAACCCTAGCTCACATCTCAACCTGTGGACCCAGAGTATCAGTATTACCTGGGGTGTTTATTTAAAACTCTGAGGTTTTGCCCTCAAGATGGGTTTGCTGTCTCAAAATCTCTGGGAATTTACATCTTTAACATGTCCCCTTGAAGGTTTTTATGTCCCCTACATTTTGAGAACACGGCTGTCCTTCCTGTTTTTTACAATGCTTCTCTGCATACTGACTCCAGATTGAACGATTAGTCTTTATCACTTAGGGTGGTTGTCTGCCTCAAATTTTGTTGATTTTGTAGTTAAACCTGTTTATGCTCCATTGATTAAACAAAATCTGTGTTTCCTTAGCAAAAAAAAAAAATTATCTTTCTTATATTGAGTCTTTCCAGATTTCAAAAGCTACCTGATAACCTCGTCTACACTGTTAATGTGGACGCTTTGTAAAAATGTGGGGTTTTTTTTTAGCTACAAAGTGCACAGCCCAACCATGTTATAACATCAGAGCAGAGGGGGAAAGGCAGCATGCAATACATGATAGGATTTCTGTTTCTACAGAGGGGCACCATGCATCCTGGAGTACTTGAAAAACAGAACTTCCTTCAGTCAGATTCATGACTCCATTGGGATTAATCAAATCCCTGGTTTGTGAAGGAGTTTATTGTACATTCCTTTGTTCCTAGCTTCTTTGATTTTTGCTTTTCAGCTTCCCCCGGGAGAGCATGATGCGTGCCATTTGGGATCAGGTGACAATTCCAAAGTGTGGCTCCAGACCATCCAATCACTCGTTATAAGTCCTTCCTTAAGCCCCTGCAATTTTGCCATTTACCAAGTGTGAAAGGACGCCTCGTCCGCTTCAGCATGTACAGATAAGGGGGGGGAAAGCAATTATCGGAGGAGTCAGGCTCTGAGCTGGGTTTTGAACTTCTCAAGCCTCAGCCAATACAGGAGTCAGAGGTTGAGCTCTGAATCCCTGGGCTTCCCACTCAGAATTCAGACTGCCAGTGATGGAGAGAAGAAGCATGAAACTGAAGTCAAGGGGCTACACGCACTGCAAACCGTCTGCGCAGAAAAGGCCTAGTGCCAAGGAGACGCTGATCTGAATCACATTAAAGGTCAAAGAAAAGGATTGTTTTATTTCCTAGAAACCGAATCACCAGAACCACACCCACCTCAAATCCCTTCCAAATCCCCTAAACTCAGCTAGAATCCAGCCCCTGATGGGGGGAGGGGACGGTGAGATTCCTCTGGCTTTAGAAGTGTGCTGTGACACTTAACCGCTTCCCTGCTGAGAACCTTTGCAGTCTCCAGAGCCCAACCAGTGTGTGCTGCTCAAGGCCCCCAAATGAACATCCGAACGTTTGTTTCCCGATGTGTGCTGGGATTGTTCCTCTGCCAGGCCTCCCCGCCCATCAGGGACCCGCAAACCTACAGCAGAGAAACCACCACACCCACTGACGTTTCCAGCATTGGCACACGTTGAGAGAACTGGAGGCCGCCTTCCGTGGGGCTACACGAAGGCTCCTCCTCCGGGTGTCTGGTTTCTTTTTAGAGGGCATGGAGGGGCTTAACTGGCTTTGGTCTCCCCAGGCCGCCTAAGCACGCTTAGAAAATGCTGCCAGAGAAACAAAGCTCCATTCCTTTCCTAGTTATGTTGGGCTCTGCGTTGAGGCTCTTTCAGCTCTAAAATTGGACAAATTTATCTATCAAAACCCTTTTCAGAAGCCAACAAATGCCATCTTGGTCAGTAATTTCTTCCTACTCTGAATCCCCATAGCATCTCATACCTATATCATCTATATGGTCTTTTGTGGAGGCTTCCTGGCTTGGTCTCTAGGCTTATATGTCTTCTCTCCCTCTCTGTTCTAAGTTCCTAGAAGGCACGCGGTATGATCTTAAACACAGTTAATGACTCATACAACTCAGTAACAAAAGAATAAACAACCCGATCAAAAGATGGGCAGAAGACCTAAACAGACATTTCTCCAAACAAGATATACAGACGGCCAAGAGGCACGTGAAAAGATGCTCAACAGGGATACACCAGAAATACAGCTACACGTGCAACAACTCCTACAGAACACCTACTGAACGCTGGCAGAAGACCCCAGACCTCCCAAAAGGCAAGAAACTCCCCACATACCTGGGTAGGGCAAAGCGGAGAGATTCCTGCACAGAGGATCGGTGCCGAGCGGCACTCACCAGCCTGAGAGGCTTGTCTGCTCGCCCGCCGAGGCGGGCGGCGCTGGAAGCTGAGGCTCGGGCTTCGGTCAGAGCGCAGGGAGAGGACTGGGGCTGGCGGCGAGAACTCAGCCTGAAGGGGGCTAATGTGCCACAGCTATCCGGCAGGGAGTCCGGGAAAACTCTGGAGCTGCCGAAGAGGCAAGAGACTTTATCTTCCCTCTTGGTTTCCTGGTGCGCGAGGAGAGGGGATTAAGAGTGCTGCTTAAAGGGGCTCCACAGACGGGCGCGAGTCGCAGCTGAAAGCGCGGAGCCCAGTGACGGGCGTGGGACGCTGGGGCTGCTGCTGCTGCCGCCAAGAAGCCTGTGTGCGAGCGCAGGTCACTGTCCACACCGCCCTTCCGGGAGCCTGTGCAGCCCGCCACTGCCGGGGTCCCGGGATCCAGGGGCGGCTTCCCTGGGAGAACGCACGGCGCGCCTCGGGCTGGTGCAACGTCACGCCGACCTCTGCCGCTGCAGGCTCGCCCAGCACTCCGTGCCCCTCCCTCCCCCACCCCGGCCTGAGTGAGCCAGAGTCCCCGAAGAGGCTGCTCCTTTAACCCTGTCCTGTCTGAGCGAAGAACAGACGCCCTCCGGCGACCTACACGCAGAGGCGGGGCCAAATCCAAAGCTGAGACCCAGGAGCTGTGAGAACAAAGAAGAGAAAGGGAAACCTCTCCCAGCAGCCTCAGAAGCAGCGGATTAAAGCTCCACAATCAACTTGATGTACCCTGCATCTGTGGAATACATGAATAGACAACAAAATATCCCAAACTGAGGAGCCAGGAGTCAGTGCTGTGCCTCTGAGGTGGGAGAGCCAACTTCAGGACACTGGTCCACAAGAGACCTCCCAGCTCCACATAATATCAAACGGCGAAAATCTTCCAGAGATCTCCATCTCAACACCAGCACCCAGCTTCACTCAACGACCAGCAAGCTACAGTGCTGGACAGCCTATGCCAAACAACTAGCAAGACAGGAACACAACGCCACCCATTAGCAGAGAGGTGGCCTAAAATCATAAAAAGTCCACAGACACCCCAAAACACACCACCAGACGTGGACCTGCCCACCAGAAAGACAAGATCCAGCCTCATCCACCAGAACACAGGCACTAGTCCCCTCCACCAGGAAGCCTACACAACCCACTAAACCAACCTTAGCCACTGGGGACAGACACCAAAAACAACGGGAACTACGAACCTGCAGCCTGCAAAAAGGAGACCCCAAACACAGTAACATAAGCAAAATGAGAAGACAGAAAAACACACAGCAGGAGAAGGAGCAAGATAAAAACCCACCAGACCTAACAAATGAAGAGGTAATAGGCAGTCTACCTGAAAAAGAATTCAGAATAATGATGGTAAAGATGATCCAAGATTCTATTTCCAAGATCCAAAATCTTGGAAATAGAATAGACAAAATGCAAGAAACAGTTAACAAGGACCTAGAAGAACTAAAGATGAATCAAGCATCGATTAAAAACACAATAAATGAAATAAAAAATACTCTAGATGGGATCAATAGCAGAATAACTGAGGCAGAGGAACGGATAAGTGAGGTGGAAGATAAAATAGTGGAAATAACTGATGCAGAGCAAAATAAAGAAAAAAGAATGAAAAGAACAGAGGACAGTCTCAGAGACCTCTGGGACAACATTAAACGCACCAACATTCGAATTATAGGGGTTCCAGAAGAAGAAGAGAAAAAGAAAGGAACTGAGAAAAAATTTGAAGAGATTATTGTTGAAAACTTCCCTAATATGGGAAAGGAAATAGTTAATCAAGTCCAGGAGGCACAGAGAGTCCCATACAGAATAAATCCAAGGAGAAATACACCAAGACACATATTAATCAAACTGTCAAAAATTAAACACAAAGAAATCATATGAAAAGCAGCAAAGCAAAAACAACAAATAACACACAAGGGAATCCCCATCAGGATAACAGCTGATCTCTCAGCAGAAACTCTACAAGCCAGAAGGGAGTGGCAGGACATAATTAAAGTGATGAAGGAGAAAAACCTGCAACCAAGATTACTCTACCCAGCAAGGATCTCATTCAGATTTGATGGAGAAATTAAAACGTTTACAGACAAGCAAAAGCTGAGAGAGTTCAGCACCACCAAACCAGCTTTACAACAAATGCTAAAGGAACTTCTCTAGGCAAGAAACACACCAGAAGGAAAAGAACTACAATAACGAACCCAAAACAGTTAAGAAAATGGGAATAGGAACATACATATCAATAACTACCTTAAATGTAAATGGACTAAATGCTCCCACCAAAAGACACAGATGTGCTGAATGGATACAAAAACAAGACCCATATATATGCTGCTACAAGAGACCCACTTCAGACCTAGAGACACATACAGACTGAAAGTAAGAGGATGGAAAAAGATATTCCATGCAAATGGAAACCAAAAGAAAGCTGGAGTAGCAATTCTCATATCAGACAAAATAGACTTTAAAATAAAGACCACTAGAAGAGACAAAGAGGGACACTACATAATGATCAAGGGATCGATCCAAGAAGAAGATATAACAATTGTAAATATTTATGCACCAAACATAGGAGCACCTCAATACATAAGGCAAATACTAACAGCCATAAAAGGAGAAATCGACAGTAACACAATCATAGTAGGGGACTTTAACACCCCACTTTCACCAATGGACAGATCGTCCAAAATGAAAAGAAATAAGGAAACACAAGCTTTAAATGATACATTAAACAAGATGGACTTAATTGATATTTATAGGACATTCCATCCAAAAACAACAGAATACACATTTTTCTCAAGTACGCATGGAACATTCTCCAGGATAGATCATATCTTGGGTCACAAATCAAGCCTTGGTAAATTTAAGAAAATTGAAATTGTATCAAGTATCTTTTCCGACCACAATGCTATGAGACTAGATATCAATTACAGGAAAAGAGCTGTAAAAAATACAAACATATGGAGGCTAAACAATACACTACTTAATAACAAAGTGATCACTGAAGAAATCAAAGAAGAAATTTAAAAATACCTAGAAACAAATGACAATGGAGACATGACGACCCAAAACCTATGGGATGCAGCAAAGGCAGTTCTAAGACAGAAGTTTTTAGCAATACAATCCCACCTTAAGAAACAGGAAACATCTCGAATAAACAACCTAACCTTGCACCTAAAGCAATTAGAGAAAGAAGAACAAAAACATCCCAAAGTTAGCAGAAGGAAAGAAATCATAAAAATCAGATCAGAAATAAATGAAAAAGAAATGAAGGAAACGATAGCAAAGATCAATAAAACTAAAAGCTGGTTCTTTGAGAAGATAAACAAAATTGATAAACCATTAGCCAGACTCATCAAGAAAAAAAGGGAGAAGACTCAAATTAGAAACGAAAAAGGAGAAGTAACAACTGACACTGCAGAAATAAAAAAGATCATGAGAGATTACTACAAGCAACTCTATGTCAATAAAATGGACAACCTGGAAGAAATGGACAAATTCTTAGAAATGCACAACCTGCCGAGACTGAACCAGAAAGAAATAGAAAATATGAACAGACCAATCACAAGCACTGAAATTGAAACTGTGATTAAAAATCTTCCAACAAACAAAAGCCCAGGACCAGATGGCTTCACAGGCGAATTCTATCAAGCATTTAAAGAAGAGCTAACACCTATCCTTCTCAAACTCTTCCAAAATATAGCAGAGGGAGGAACACTCCCAAACTCATTCTACGAGGCCACCATCACCTTGATACCAAAACCAGACAAGGATGTCACAAAGAAAGAAAACTACAGGCCAATATCACTGATGAACATAGATGCAAAAATCCTCAACAAAATACTAGCAAACAGAATCCAACAGCACATTAAAAGGATCATACACCATGATCAAGTGGGGTTTATTCCAGGAATGCAAGGATTCTTCAATATATGCAAATCAATCAACGTGATACACCATATTAACAAATTGAAGGAGAAAAACCATATGATCATCTCAATAGATGCAGAGAAAGCTTTTGACAAAATTCAACACCCATTTATGATAAAAACCCTGAAGAAAGTAGGCATAGAGGGAACTTTCCTCAACATAATAAAGGCCATATATGACAAACCCACAGCCAGCATCGTCCTCAATGGTGAAAAATTGAAACCATTTCCACTAAGATCAGGAACAAGACAAGGTTGCCCACTCTCACCACTCTTTTTTTTTTTTTTTTTTTTCTTTTTGCGGTATGTGGGCCTCTCACTGTTGTGGCCTCTCCCGCTGCGAAGCACAGGCCCCGGACGCGCAGGCCCAGCGGCCATGGCTCACGGGCCCAGCCGCTCCGCGGCATATGGGATCCCCCCAGACCGGGGCACGAACCCGCATCCCCTGCATCGGCAGGCGGACTCCCAACCACTTGCGCCACCAGGGAGGCCCTCACCACTCTTATTCAACATAATTTTGGAAGTTTTAGCCACAGCAATCAGAGAAGAAAAGGAAATAAAAGGAATCCAAATCGGAAAAGAAGAAGTAAAGCTGTCACTGTTTGCAGATGACATGATACTCTACATAGAGAATCCTAAAGATGCTACCAGAAAACTACTAGAGCTAATCAATGAATTTGGTAAAGTAGCAGGATACAAAATTAATGCACAGAAATCTCTGGCATTCCTATATACTAATGATGAAAAATCTGAAAGTGAAATCAAGGAAACACTCCCATTTACCATTGCCACAAAAAGAATAAAATATCTAGGAATAAACCTACCTAAGGAGACAAAAGACCTGTATGCAGAAAATTATAAGACACTGATGAAAGAAATTAAAGATGATACAAATAGATGGAGAGATGTACCATGTTCTTGGATTGGAAGAATCAACGTTGTGAAAATGACTCTACTATCCAAAGCAATCTACAGATTCAATGCAATCCGTATCAAACTACCACTGGCATTTTTCACAGAACTAGAACAAAAAATTTCACAATTTGTATGGAAACACAAAAGACCCCGAATAGCCAAAGCAATCTTGAGAACGAAAAATGGAGCTGGAGAAATTGGGCTCCCTGAGTTCAGACTATACTACAAAGCTACAGTAATCAAGACACATAGTACTGGCACTAAAACAGACACATAGATCAATGGAACAGGATAGAAAGCCCAGAGATAAACCCACGGACATATGGTCACCTTATCTTTGATAAAGGAGGCAGGAATGTACAGTGGAGAAAGGACAGTCTCTTCAATAAGTGGTGCTGGGAAAACTGGACAGGGACATGTAAAAGTATGAGATTAGATCACTCCCTAACACCATACACAAAAATAAGCTCAAAATGGATTAAAGACCTAAATGTAAGGCCAGACACTATCAAACTCTTAGAGGAAAACATAGGCAGAACACTCTATGACATAAATCACATCAAGATCCTTTTGGACCCACCTCCTAGAGAAATGGAAATAAAGACAAAAATAAACACATGGGACCTAATGAAACTTAAAAGCTTTTGCACAGCAAAGGAAACCATAAACAAGACCAAAAGACAACCCTCAGAATGGGAGAAAATATTTGCAAATGAAGCAACTGACAAAGGATTAATCTCCAAAATTTATAAGCAGCTCATGCAGCTCAATAGCAAAAAAACAAACAACCCAATCCAAAAATGGGCAGAAGACCTAAATAGACATTTCTCCACAGAAGATATACAGATTGCCAACAAACACATGAAAGGATGCTCAACATCTTTACTCATTAGAGAAATGCAAATCAAAACTACAATGAGATATCATCTCACACCAGTCAGAATGGCCATCATCAAAACATCTAGAAACAATAAATGCTGGAGAGGGTGTGGAAAAAAGGGAACACTCTTGCACTGCTGGTGGGAATGTGAATTAGTACAGCCACTATGGAGAACGGTATGGAGGTTCCTTAAAAAACTACAAATAGAACTACCATATGACCCAGCAATCCCACTACTGGGCATATACCCTGAGAAAACCATAATTCAAAAAGAGACATGTACCAAAATGTTCATAGCAGCCCTATTTACAATAGCCCGGAGATGGAAACAACCTAAGTGTCCATCATCGGATGAATGGGTAAAGAAGTTGTGGCACATATATACAATGGAATATTACTCAGCCATAAAAAGAAATGAAATTGAGCTATTTGTAATGAGGTGGATAGACCTAGAGTCTGTCATACAGAGTGAAGCAAGTCAGAAAGAGAAAGACAAATACTGTATGCTGACACATATATATGGAATTTAAGAAAAAAAAGTGTCATGAAGAACATAGGGGTAAGACAGGAATAAAGACACAGACCTACTAGAGAATGGACTTGAGGATATGGGGAGGAGGAAGGGTAAGCTGTGACAAAGTGAAAGAGCAGCATGGACATATATACACTACCAAACGTAAGGTAGATAGCTAGTGGGAAGCAGCCACATAGCACAGGGAGATCAGCTCGGTGCTTTGTGACCGCCTGGAGGGGTGGGATAGGGAGGGTGGGAGGGAGACGCAAAAGGGAGGGGATATGGGAACATATGTATATATATAACTGATTAAATTTGTTATAAAGCAAAAAAAAAAAAAGAAACTACTTCATACCTATGAAGATGACTATTAAACAAACAAACAAAAAAAGATGGTCAACATCACTAATTATTAGAGAAATGCATATCAAAACTACAATGAGATACCAACTCATACAGGAATGGCCATCATCAAAAACTCTACAAATAATAAATGCAGGAGAGGGTGTGGAGAAAAGGGAACCCTCCTACACTGTTGGTGGAAATGTAAATTGGTTCAGCCACTATGGAACACAGTACAGAGGTTCCTTTAAAAACTATAAATAGAGTTGCCATATGATCTAGCAATCCCACTCCTGGGCATATTTCTGGGGAAAACTCTAATTCAAAAAGATACATGTACCCCAATATTCATAGCAGCACTATTTACAATGGCTAAGACATGGAAGCAAGCTAAATGTTCATTGACAGAGGAAGATGTGAGTGTACATATATATATATATATATATATATATATATAAAATATACAACGGACTACTACTCAGCCCTAAAAAAGAAGGAAAGAATGCCATGTGCAGCAACATGAATGGACCTAGAGATCATCATACTAAGTGAAGTAAGTCAGAAAGAGAAAGACAAATACAGGATGTGATATCACTCATATGTGGAATCTAAAATATGATACAAATGAACTTATTCACAAAACAGACTCACAGACATAGAAAACAAACTTATAGTTACCAAAAGGGAAAAGGGTGGGGGAGGGATAAATTAGGAGTTTGGGATTAGCAGATACAAGCTACTATATATAAAATAGATAAACAACAAGGTCTTCCTGTATAGCACAGAGAACTATATTCAATATCCTGTAATAAACCATAATGGAAAAGAATATGAAATACATATATGTAGTATAATACATATATATGTGTGTATGTATAACTGAATCACTTTGCTGTACACCAGAAGCTCACACACATTGTAAATCAACTATACTTCAGTAGAAATAAATAAGTAAATAAATAACATAGTTAATAAATCATCTTTAAATAATTAATGAAATCTTAAAGCAACACGTGTTTTCTATGTGGAGAACAGAAGAAGGAGTTGTTATTGTCTAAGAGATGAGCGGATCAATTTTATATTATACTTTAGGCCAAAGAAGACGACCAAAAACATTCCTGAGTCAGTCAGAGACACAATGGCTGCCCCTGTCTGCTACCCATATTCAGAAACAAACCTTGGTATCTAGGTCTCATGAGAACATGGACTGTCACTGTAACCAACACCAAACTTCTAATATTAGGAAAGAATATTCAACAGCACTGAAGTAACTTTATAATGTTTAGCAACAGCATACGTGATGGGAGATCTGGCATCCATGCAATTGCCTCCTTATTCAGAGGTAGAAAATGAGGAATAATAGGAAAATATTGGTTAAATAACTAAGGATAATAGAAGCTTGGAATAAAATATCCAGTTGTCAGTAGGATATGATTACACCCATAAGTGAATTTCTTTGAGGTTACTTGGTCTTCCGAGATTAGACTGCAGCTATGTCGAAGTCTCATTTTTCATGGCTCACTCCCTGGGCCCAACCCATCAGAAAGAAAATTAAAGTCAAATGGCTTTTTCACTGAACAATTTATCTCCCGTTTCTAGGTTGTTCATTTAATAAGAGTTCATTGAATGCTAACTATGGATGTAACACAATCAACACTAGGCACCTGGGGTAGCTTGTCTCCAAAGACGCCCCTCCAACCATGCCTCCTGGTGTTTACTCCCCTATGTAGCTCCTCCCCTTTAAGCAGGGCTCTCACTTTTGAGACTCTATGACTCCTTTTGATCAGCAGAATGTGGTTGAAACGATGCCGCATGATTTCTAAGTCTACATCATAAGAAGCCTCGCAGCTTCCACCTTGATCTCTTTGCAGTATCTGCTCTGGGAGAAGCTAGCCAGACATCCAGCCCATCCTTCAGTCAAGCCTTCAGATGAGTCTAGTTTCTTCCATCTTCTGACTACAAGTGCAAGAGACCTCAACCAAGAACAGCCCAGCTAACACAACACACCAAAAATACAATACATGAGTGACAGTAATAAATTGATGTTGTAAACCTCAGAGTTTTGGGGTGGTTTGTTATATAGCAATAGATAATCAAACCAGTTCCAAAGAAATGTTTTGTATTTATTAAAAAGCAAAGGTCTTGCCTTTGGAGAACTTAGATTATAGATGAAGCAGCAACACACCCACAGAAAGCAACATATATACCCTACAACATAACTCATCCACAAATATAAAACCAATCTCCTCCAACTAGGGAACAGCTTTAGGAGGCCTGGAAGTGGGTTTGCAAAGGAAGAAAGTGGCACCAGCCTTGCAAAGGAGAGTAGCCAAACTAACCCTGGCAATCAGTGAGGGGACAGCTGTTATATCTACAAAAAGAGTCAAGACAGAGCCTAGAAGCACTGAGGAAATGTAGGGCAGAAAAGTGAGCAGAGAAAAATGGCAAACCACATTGTAAAAAAAATGTTCAAATGTTCACATTAAAAATATAACCAAAAGAAATACAAATTAAAGCAAGACACAGTGTTTCAACTATCAGATTGACAAAGATCTTTTTAAAATGATAATATTCAGGCTTTCAGAGTTCAGTGAAGCCTATGTGCCCTTCTGGCAGGAGTATACCATAAATGAATCTAATCTTTCTGCAGGGCAATAGGTAGAGAGTTCTTTAAAATAATCATGTCTTTGCACTGTTATTGAATTTCTAGAAATTTAACCAGAGGAAATTATCAGCCATTTATTCAAAAAATATATATTGTGTAAGGTTTTTAAAAATAGAGTTACTTATAATAGCATGAGTTAAATGCAACCTAAATGTCCAATGATAGGGAAAGTTAATTCTGTGATGGTATAACTATAGGTGGTATTCATAATATCTAATAACTGTTATGGCACAGGCACCAATCAATTATAATTATAACCAACACACCAACCAATCAAAACCAATAGACCAACCAATCATAACAGATTCACCAGCCACTTAGACTGAAGTTGTAAATAACCCTACCTCTAGCCACCATGTTACAGAACAGCTGGATATCAGCCTAGGGTCCCTCCATGTAACTGAAAGCCATACAATTGTTAAAAGTCATGTTTGTAAGTGATGTTTAATGATATCACAGTGGAAAGTTAGGTGGGAAAAAAAGAAAAGACCTTATATAATTTATAATCTCTACACATTTACAAACATATGCATGGAAAAAAGGGAAGGAAATATATCAAAAAACAGTGGTTGTCTGGACTGGTGGAATTATCAGTGACATTCATTTTCTTTCTTTGTACTTTTCTGTGTTTTCCAAATCTTCTATGATAAATATGCATTATTTTCATAAGTTATCAGAAAAAGTCACATTATATATAAGGAAGAAAATATAAGTAATCAGAGAGCTAGGGTCGGTTGAAGTGTATGAAGTTAGAGTTGGAGTGATAGCAGAGATGAAGGGAAGTTCTGTTTGGGGATGGAGTTAGGAAACTATAGGAACATGAAGATGAGAAAGGATGAAAGATGAACAGGAGGAATTCTAAGTGCTTGAATAAGGACAGTACGAGAGGAAAACAATGCTGGTTGAAGGTAATTCTAACTGCTAGGAGGAAACTGGTGGAGAGACGAGAGAAGGGGTGAATAGAGAAAGGCCTTCTACAGTATTCCTGGCAGCTAAAACAACATGCACAAGCATGCACATCCATGATTTACGTTTCTTTCACCCTGTTAGCGTTTTGACTTTAGCAAAGTACATCTGCTCTTGTCATGCATCCTGAGTAATTCAACATCTATGTCATCACAAATGAGGCTTTGGCACCTTCTCCCAGTTAAGTGTCTGGGAAGAAAGAGGAAAACAGGAAAGAAGTAGCACACTAATATTTGTTCAAAGACACCAAAAAAGCAAGGTCAGAATTTTTACTTACCCCATGGCAAAAGAGCTTTGGATTAGAAAAATTTTTGGATCAGACATTTAAAGGCATCCCTTCCACTTTTTTGACTTTTTATTTGGAAATAATTTCAAACTTACAGAAAAATTGCAAGAATAAGAATAGAAAAAAGAACACTCCTATACCCTTTACCGAGATCCACCTACTATTAACATATCACCCACTGACTTTTTTTTCCATTTACTTTTTTATCATTTGTTCTCTTTCGCTCTCTTTCCCTTACTCCCTCTCTCTTTCATATATATACATCATCTATACAATATATACATATAATTTTTAATCACTTAAGAGTAAATTGTGTGCATCATGTATATTTCCTAAAACTGTGATATTCTCTATGTAATCACACCACTGTTGTCAACTTCAGCAATTTTAATTTTGATGCAATAATTGTGTCTAATCTATTGTCCATATTCCAATTTTGTCAGTTGACCTAATAACGTCCTTTGTAGCATTTTTCTCCTCTAATAAAGGATCAGTCTAGGATCAGGTATTACATTTAATTGTCATGTCTCTTTGGTCTCCTTTTATTTGGAACACAGAAAAAAAAAAGCAAAAAAGGGCATCTATTTTAATTCAGACAGCAGTTTCATTTAAATTACACATTTTCCAAATTAATTTTGCCAAGGAATCCCTGACAACCCATAGCCCCCAGATTTGCCCTCAATGGCACTCATCCTGTCTGATCCATTTTTCCAGGCAACACGATGTCTGTTTGAATGGTAGGTATAGTTATGTCCTCACAAGGCATTTCTTTTTCTTAGCCCTAAAAGGACTCATGGCTGCAAATTTCATTCTAAACGAATATGAACTGGTGATCATTTCTTTTAAGAGATCATATGCTTCAATGCCTGACTGGCGAATGTAGAATAGACTCTTTTGTGGTGGTCAATTACCAAATCACTCCATTGTCTTAAATATTTTCTCAATCCCCTCCTCCACCTGTCTCCTTCCGAAGTACCATGACCTTCTGACAGCCAGCCTGACTGAGAGACCCCATTCCTCTTCAATTTCTCTGATAAATGTAAGAGCAGAGATGGTTGTGGTTGATAGGCACAAGCTAAACAAAGGCTCCAGATGAGAACTTCTGATGGCTATACTTTCCATCTGAGCCTAGTAAACAGGTATTAATCCATATAAATGCTGTATTCAAACCATATTGGTGGGGGAAACTTGACTATTAGACTGAAATCACAGACACACTGCAAACTGAAAAGCTACACCTCTCCCGATGTCACAGTTTATTTGCATGCACCCCCCGCCAAATCAATATCGCCATCTTAATCAAGAGGGAATTACAGGCTTCAGCAGAGAGGTAACATTGTTAGTAATTACATCCCAGCCATTTTCAGACACATTGCACGCTGAGCTGAAAGGTTTAAACAGAGATGAGAAGAAAAAGAAGAAAAAAATGAGAGAGCTGAGCACTGTTTGTGCCCAGAGTGGCGTCACTGTGTTCACGTCCAAACCTTAGAGTAGAAGCGCCGGCCAGGAACCTAAGGGTCACGGAAAGAAAACACCGGTGGCGTTGTGGATGTGCACACCATGAGTGGAGGGGGTTTTAATCTATCCAGATTCTCCTTTTTCTGTTAATCAAATTTTCACCATCTCTTTCATCTTTTAGGGGAAAATTCCCCGTGCAGTTGCCACGTGAGACATAGTGGGTCTGCAGCTTGCCAGAGATACAGTTTGGGAAGAGTGGTGCTTGGGCTGGCTGTAAACGGGGTTGAGGAAGCCCAGGGCACTGCGCCCAGCTCAGGCCTTCCAGCAGCAAATAGAAATTAAGGGAAGTGGGGACCGAGGGAGGACACATCAAATGATATTCATTTGTACTTAAATTTTGTAAATTCTTTTCATCCTTTTTTTTTTTTCTCCTGCTTCCTAATTTGTATTCCAGTATTTGAGAAAGAGAATCTGCTTAAATTGAGAAAGTATGAAATGGTGTTCATGAATGAGGAAAAGTGATTTTCTTAATTTCAAGTGCAGGCAGCATCCAAGCAAGAAAGGTGTAGTGGAAGAGACATGGCTTTAGTTAAAGAAGAAAAACGACTTATGATTAACTCTGGGACAGCAGCTTGAGCCATGCTGGCCTCAGCCAGAAGGGGCTTTGTTTATGTGCAAATGATTTTTTCTAAAGCACTAGAAAACACTTCCTTTCCTGGAAGAAGTAAACATCTTCTTGATAGTTTTGTCTGTTCTATTCGCTGGCTTGTTGTTTTCCTCTTTTTTTCCCTAATATTTCTAAAGAAAACGTCAACTTTAGCTCCTACTAGGAATAATCACAGATTCCAAATTAATCTATTTTCCCTGGTCAAATATTGCCCCACACCTATGGTTTTACCATCATAACAATTTTGCGGTGGTGTCTTATTAACAAACTCAGCCAGGGTATTGACAGGATGGCAATGCTGGGATCCTCAGAGCTGGCTTGGCTGGCAGCAGCAGCGAGGCAGAGGAGATTCCATCTCTGTCCCTGGTCCTGGACATGTCTGTGGGGACAGAGCCCAGCCCAGATGGTCACAGAGCCACCCTCAGGATGGTTGGTGCATCCTGGGCATGGTGAAGGTGTGCTCAGGGTCCCCTTGACAGAGGGTTATCTGGAAAAGGAGAGAATGCCCTCTGCCAATCACCCTCCACCCCACGAAATAGAGCCTTAGCCCACCTAGCCTAGAAAGAGGAAGGTGAAATAAGGGGCTCTGATTTCTGAGGCACACCCATATGCATTTTGTATTATTTGTGTCATTATCAATTTCTGTCAGTGAAAGATGCTTTTGGAATGTTGGCAACCAAACTCCCCCTCCATAGGACAATTATAATCCATCTGGCATTCATTGGCCTTTCCCTCTAGGGAAGCCTCCACCACTACCTCAAATATCCAATCACCAAATACTGCCAATTTTACATCTTAAAGTTGTACATCTGCTTTGTCTGGTCCTCACATTCCCAATATACTTGTTAATTACCTGCCCAGTCATCTGACTACTGAAAGAACTGCTTATCTGGACTTCTGGCCTCTGACCACTAACCTTCAGCACAACAGTCACGCTGTCCAGAGAGAGAGAGGGAGAGATGGAGTCACACTACCCCGTGACCCAAAACCCTTCAGTGGTGTGTTAGTCCACTCGGGCAGCTATAACGAAGTACCAAAGACTGGGTGGCTTAAACAACAGAAACTTATTTTCTCATAGTTCTGGAGGCTGGAAGCCCAAGATCAAGGTGTGGGCAGGTTTGGTTTCTTCTGAGGCCTCTCTCCTTGGCTTGCAGACGGCCACCTTCTTGTGTCCTCTCATGGTTGCCCCTGTCTATGTGTGCACATGTTTGATGCCCCTCTCTGTGCTCTAACCTCTTCTTCTTATAAGGACACTAGTCATATTGGAATAAGGCCCACCAAAATGACACAGTTTTCACTTAATTACCTCTTTAAAGACTTTGTCTCCAAATACACTTATTCTGAGGTACTAGGGATTAGGGCTTCAACATATGAATTTGGGGGGTATGCAGTTTGGTCCATAACACTGCTTGACCATTAGAATATGGTGGAAGTGATGCTGTGTCCATTTCTAGGCCCAAGCTTTAAGAAACTGGGAGCCTCCACTTCCTGTCTCTGTGACACTTGCCCTTGGAACCCAACAGTCATGCTGGGAAGAAGCCCAGACCACGTGGAGAGGCCATGTGTAGATGTTTGGCTTACCGCCCTGCTAAAGTCCCCTCAACACACCACGTACATGGGTGAGAAGCTTTCAAGATGACTACAATCCCAGCCACCCTCAGGCTACAAGTGCACGAAAGACCTGCCTGGAGAACCTCTCACTGAGCACAGTCAATTCCCAGAAGAATGCAAATTACTAAAATTATAGTTAAATTTTAAAACACTAAGCTCCCCTGGTGGCTCAGTGGTTAGGAATCCACCTGCCAATGCAGGAGACACGGGTTCGAACCCTGGTCCGGGAAGATCCCACATGCCGTGAAGCAGTTAAGCCCGTGCACCACAACTACTGACTGAGCCTGTGCTCTAGAGCCCGTGAGCCACAACTACTGAAGCCCACACGCCTAGAGCCCATGCTCCACAACAAGAGAAGCGACCACAATGAGAAGCCCACACACAGCAACAAAGAGTAGCCCCCGCTAGCCGCAACTAGAGAAAGCCCATGTGCAGCAACGAAGACCCAACGCAGCCAAATATAAATAAATTTATTTATTTATTTATTTATAAAAATAAATAAATTTCTTTTTTAAAGTAAATAAATAAATAAAAGAAACACTAAGTTTGGGGACGATTTCTTACACAGTAATAGACAAACAGAACAGGTATTTCTGTGTGAAATCCACCAACTATAGTACTGAAAATTAATATAAATTTAAACCACAAAACAAAACACTGTTTCAGCCAAATACTACACTTCTGTAGGCTGCTGCTTTGTAACATCTGTTTGCTCTAGCAATTCCCTAATACTTTGAACATCTCCTAACACCTGCTTTTTCATATCTTCATGGCTTTGCAAATGCTGCCTCAATCCAAACATCCCAACTGCTTAGTTTTCCTCAGAGTAAGAGCTGGTTAACTTTTGTTGAATAAATTGCCAGGTGACCAGAAAATTGAGGACTAACTATACTGAAGTCACAACCTGTCTTCCTTGATTCTCCTTGGAATCCTAATCATAACCCTGCTTTCACTTGTAGGCAGATCTGGCTCTGACCTCACCACTTGCAACACAGTGGGTGTTGACAACTTATATACATTGTATTCTCCAGCTTCTCCCATTTGGGGGATTCGTAGTGACCTCTTTCCTGTTTCTCTAGATTGCCTTCTTATTCTCTTCTTTTATCTTTCCTCTGGCAATTCTGTTGTTTATCCACTCTTATCTTTTTTTTTTTTTTTTTTTCCATTCTTATCTTTAACGGCTTTCAATTATTCAAGGAAGCGTGTCAAGTACCAGAGTCGACCCGGCACTGCACTCTGCAGTACAGAGGGTGCAGAGATGGACAAGTATACACTGTCCCTGAACAACTTGCCATGGCCTCCCAGCACCTTCCAGTGCATGGGAACCTCTCGCATTTCATACTAAAACCCACTTGCAATCCAAGATGATCTGTGGATATGCGGGTCTATCATGGTCCAGATCTAATCCTTTATTTTTCACAAGTAGTCAATCAAAACGAAAACTTCATACTGGTAAATTCTTGGCTACCTGACTTTTCCTTCATCCCAACTGCTCAGTGACATTTAACTTGTTTCTTTGTCCTTAGATTTAAAAAAGAAAAAAAAATGTAATATTGTAACTACAACTGTAACTAAATGTGTCCTAAATATTTTCCCTGGCTCTGGTCTCTCCACCACCGTGGTTCCTCCCACACAACAGTGAGAGATTAATCTTTGTAAAATGCCATCTAAACGCAATCGGCAGATGCTGTCCACGCACCAGAAAAAGCTCCAAATGCCACAGCCTAGAACTCAAATGCATCTGAGGCCTGGCCCCAGCCTGATGTCCCAAGTCCTCTCCTGTAACACGCTATGTGAACCCTGGCTCCAGGCAAACCCACTGCCTCCTTACGTTGTCCTTCAGAATGCTGGAACGCCTCCCCCAGCTCTGGCTTTCTCCCACTCTCCTAGTGCCACCTCACAACTTACCCCTCCTAGGTCCCTCCCTTGCTTGAGAGGCCCCTCAATCTCTCCCTTTCATGATGACTTCTCTTAAGGCCCAGGGTCTCAGAAGCAGACCCTTCTCTGAATCCAGGTGACACAGCCTTCTACAGACTCAGATACACTCCCCCAGGTTGTTATCCCTCTGCAAGTAGGTTCCTCTTCTCCAGAGAGACAGTGAGCCTTTCAAAGGCAGAAGTCACAAAGGCTTTGCACAACTTTATATCCCCAGGACCCAGCATGATGCTCAGCAAACGTCTGACTATCACACTCGATTGTATGTGTATCAGTTGTTTGCTTTGGTTATTGATTAGACACAACCCAAGTGACAGTTAAACATCTCACTTTGGTTACTGACCTTGACCTTCCTTCTGACCCTGTGATAATGTGCAAAACTTAGCAGGATTTACTGGCCACTCACTAATTAAACAATTGACTAGAAGTTATACACAGTAAACACCACCTAAAGAGATGTGAAATTCTGTTCTAAGACAAACCATGCTTACCTTTAAAGCATGACACTTGATATCCCTGGGAAGTTACCAAAACAGTATCTGAGGAATGGACTAAAGGCACCAAAAAGGAAATCAAAATTATTTTGTTTCCTTTATCCCACAGGACCCTGGAATGAGCATCCACACTGAAACCATGTGAAAGTAGCAGATCAGCAAGTGTCGGGCTTTAAATATTCCAAAGCAAAATTAAAAAACAAGTCAGTGGGTATAACTGAGAAAGCATTCATCTTGGGGGAGCTGAGCTCACGTCTCCCTTCTTCAGTGTAGAATGACTGGATTCTAAAGACACTTGGCTGAATGCCAGTGAAGGGAAAAGGGGTGTAAACTTTAAGCAAATAGAGCCAGGTTGTCAAATCTATATGCAGTTAATGTAAGGATTAAGAGGTAATAAGAGCCCTGGATTCTGGTTAGATCCTAGGTGGTGCTTAACAAGACTATTAAGACAGGAAAAACCTGACCAAGAATAGGCAAGTTGGGGCAAAGCTTTCCAAATCATTTTTAAAAAGCTAAATATAGTGTTTTATAGTTGTTTGTGACACAAAAAATACAGACAACACATTATGACTTTTACATAAATGTCACTGTTCAGACACATTTAATTGTTTCCAATGAAAACTCTCCATCTTACAGATGATTAAGAGTGAGGTCAGGAAGCATTAAGGGACTGACTCACAGTCATGCAGCCGTTCTAACCTAGAGGACAACAGCTTTCCATTGCATGCACTACCCCTTATTCACAATGGATAAAACCTCTGATGAGGTAGGGTCCAAAGATAAAGTGTCTGCATTAAGTGACTCTTAAATAGACAACATTAAAAGCATTTTACATTTATGGTTATGAAAAATTGGACTTCTTAAGTTGACCTCCTGGACCAAGGATGGCACATTGGATTTTCCTCATGAGCTAAACTGATCAATTATCTGGAGCCCCTTTTGGACAAATGTTCCAAGGCTACCTCTGGGTTTGGTAGGAAAAAAGCAATGCAGTAGATTAGTGATGTCTGCCATGGCAAGGAAAGGTGTGTGCTAGTAGCATGCATGTCACATATTTACCATTCCTGACTTAGACACTTAGATGTTGAACTTACTGTGGATTTTCCCTGGCTCTGACTGGTACTTGGATTCAGTCCTCCCAATGCAAAAATAATTGCTTGGGCAGGTCAGCCACCTCAGAGAGGATTGATAGGGGAGCTGTGAACACCTTGCTTCAGGTAGAACCATCCCATCAGAAAGCTGAATCAGTGTGTCTGAATTATTTGCTTTATAGCAAATATATCTCAGAGAAAATGCACAGAAAATGAAGATTCCATTCTCCCTTGAAGAAAAGCACATTGTTCATCTTGTTGGTGACTGGCAACTTACAGTGAAAAGACTGAGCATACGCTTTATAAATTGCCATATATGGGATAATATATTTTAAAATATTAACTGATTTTTTTTTCTCCCATTATTTATCCCTTTTCCTTTTTCTTTTTTTTTTTTTTGGAGGGGTTGTGGGGTTTTTTGGGTTTTTTGGGGGGGAGGGCATGTTTGGCCACACTATGCAGCTTGTGGGATCTTAGTTCCCTGACCAGGAATGTAACGCGTACCCTCGGCAGTGAAATCACCAAGTCCTAACCACTGGACCACCAGGGAATTCCCCCTTTTCCTTTTTCTACCTCTCTCCCCCACTCCCACTTCAAACTGAGAATCTATTTTCAGTGGAAGGATTTGACAAGACAATAAAACTTAAATCCCCTGTCACACACTTGGACATATTTTGTTTATCCATTTTGTTGAATATTTATTTTATTTCTATTATGAATAATGTCACTATGAACACTTGTGTACAAATTTTTGTGTAAATATATGTTTTCATTTCTCTTAATGAAGCAACTCCTCTCTTGCTTCTGTTCCTTTGATCAGGGACTCCAAAGATTCACCAATATGCTTCCCCTTCGTTTCATTGGTCAGAGTTTAGTAACATGGTCACCTCTGTCTGTGAGACTGGGAAAAAGAATGTTTCTGGGGGCTTCCCTGGTGGCGCAGTGGTTGAGAGTCCGCCTGCCGATGCAGGGGACACTGGTTCGAGCCCTGGTCTGGGAGGATCCCACATGCCGCGGAGCAACTGGGCCCGTGAGCCACAACTACTGAGCCTGCGCGTCTGGAGCTTGTGCTCTGCAACAAGAGAGGCTGTGATAGTGAGAGGCCCGCGCACCGCGATGAAGAGTGGCCCCCGCTTGCCGCAACTAGAGAAAGCCCTCGCACAGAAACGAAGACCCAACACAGCAAAAATAAATTAATAAACTCCTGCCCCCAACATCTTCTTAAAAAAAAAAAAAAAGAATGTTTCTGGTTTATTCTATCATGGGAGTTGAGAAAGGGAAGAGGGAGTTGGGAATGACTATTGGGTTATCCAACTAACTGTTCTTCCAACGGACCTGTGCCTGCTGAATATCTCCACTTGTGTCAAAGGCACCTCAAAATCATCACGTCCAGCTCTCAACCCCGCATCTCCTTCTTGCCACCAAACCTGGTCCTTCTCCACCACAGCCTGGCTTCCTGGTCTCCTTTCTTTCCCTTACCCCTGGAGCTAATCAATCCCCAAGTCCTATTTTACCTCCTAAGCACGTCTCAAATCTGTTCATTTCCTTCCATCTCCTCCACACTATTTCAGGAACCTTCATCTCCTCCCTGCACTGACACAATCGCCTCCACTCTCTCCTCCCTCCAACCCATTCTCTACACCCTGCCCAGAACCACAGCTTCCAACTGCAAATTAGTTCATGTTCCTGTGAAACTTAAAATCTTTCGAAGGCTCCTCATCGTAAAAGCGATGGTAAAGACGAACATCCATCAAGCCCCCTCATGACCTCTCCTGCTGCAGGCCTTTCCACAGGCTGCTCTTTCTGGCTTAAATGTTTCCCCCTATTCCTTTGTCTAATTTTATTTCCTACTCATCTTTCAAAGCTCAGCTCAAACATCCTTCACTCTAAAAATCTTCCTTGATTCCTCAAACCAGGGCAAGTCCTCTGCTCTTATAACATGCATTTTGCCTTTACGCATTTAACACATCCAATTAACTCAATATGTGATTACGTGCTTAACATCTGTCTCTCCAGCATGAAAGTAAGCTCCATGGGTCAGGAAGCGCAGCCTTGCTCTCTGCTGCTTCTCCCGTGCCTAGCACAGTACGTCACACATGGGAGGCGCTCGGATAGTTGTAGAACATAAACAAGAATAAATGAATTAGAAATAGATGGAAAGGGGCTTCCCTGGTGGCGCAGTGGTTGAGAGTCCACCTGCCGATGGAGGGGACACGGGTTCATGCCCCGGTCCGGGAGGATCCCACATGCCGCGGAGCAGCTAGGCCCGTGAGCCATGGCCGCTGAGCCTGTGCTCCGCAATGGTAGAGGCCACAACAGTGAGAGGCCCGCGTACCGCAAAAAAAAAAAAAAAAAAAGAAATAGATGGAAAGTATTCAGAGCCAATTACTACCACAAAGAAAGCCACTGAAGCAACTCTGTAGCTGGGGACCAAAGGGAGGAAGGGAAGTTTGAAGAGACTTGATTTCCTCCATGAAGTACAATATTGCTTTCTTTGCAGACAAAATCTTCAGGCAGTAGCAGCCTTTGGGCGCCTGATTACCAAAGCTTTCAATGGTATTTGCCCAGATATTATTTTCTGATCCTTTCTTGTCTCAAGTTCAAGTCTGTTGAAAGCTAGGATAGTTTCTGATAAAGTACCTGAAGAGTACTAGCATGACATTTGGTACAAGACAGAGATATCCAATAAATACTTTGAGTTTAATTGAATCCTGATATCACTGAATTTTAGTGTCAGTGGCTTCTGGTCTCCAGCAACGTTGTAAGGGGAGAGAGAAAAGTTCTAAGTCTTGCCTTGAGGGCAAGGACAGTATATTATTATATAATCATCCCCTTGCCTGACACATAGAGGACCTAGAAATGCCCACTGCTTTTGTACCACGTATGGACCCCTCCATAGGTGCTGGCAATGAACAGCCTGTCTCACCAGCCCCACTCTCATTTTACCTCTTAAAACTCTCATGAAATCTCCACTTTACAGGAGAGAAAGTGCCCCATACACTTGTCTGAGGGAGTGATCTACTTTAGAAGAACTCTTGCTTAAAAGTCAGATACAACCTAGAGGCAGGACAGGAATAAAGACGCAGACAAAGAGAATGGAATAGAGGACATGGGGAGGGGGAAGGGTAAGCTGGGACGAAGTGAGAGGGTGGCATGGACATATGTACACTACCAAACGTAAAATAGACAGCTAGTGGGAAGCAGCCACATAGCACAGGGAGATCAGCTCGGTGCTTTGTGACCACCTAGAGGGGTGGGATAGGGAGGGTGGGAGTGAGATGCAAGAGGGAGGGGATATGGGGATATATGTATATGTATAGCTGATTCACTTTGTTATAAAGCAGAAACAAACACAGCATTGTAAAGCAATTATACTCCAATAAAGATGTTAAAAAAAAAAATCAGGGGCTTCCCTGGTGGCGCAGTGGTTGAGAGTCCGCCTGCCGATGCAGGGGACACAGGTTCATGCCCCGGTCTGGGAAGATCCCACATGACGTGGAGCAACTAGGCCCGTGAGCCACAACTACTGAGCCTGTGCGTCTGGAGCCTGTGCTCCGCAACAAGAGAGGCCACGATAGTGAGAGGCCCGCGCACCGCTATGAAGAGTGGCCCCCACTTGCCACAACTAGAGAAAGCCCTCGCACAGAAATGAAGACCCAACACAGCAAAAATAAATTAATTAATTAATAAACTCTCTTTAAAAAAAAAATCAGGGAGATCAGCTCAGTGCTTTGTGACCACCTAGAGGGGTGGGATAGGGAGGGTGGGAGGGAGGGAGACGCAAGAGGGAAGAGACATGGGAACATATGTATATGTATAACTGATTCACTTTGTTATAAAGCAGAAACTAACACACCATTGTAAAGCAATTATACTCCAATAAAGATGTAAAAAAAAATAAATTTAAATTAAATTAAAAAACAAAAAGTCAGATACAGTGCCTCTAGACCACCTCAAAAGAGATCACAACTTTCCTTCTCAATTTAAGGAAACAAAAGACGGAGCTTTGGGGCTCAAGCCTACTCTCTTCGAAGTGACAAAAAAGCGATTTTCCCCTCAGTTGTTCAGAGCTTACCTGGTGATTTCCTTTTCGCCGGCACAGTACGCAATTGCATAATTCAGCCCAGTTCCATTGTCCCTAAGGCCTAATACTTTGGCTTTCTCTTAGAGCTAATGATCTCAGGGAAAAGAGCATTAGTGCTTAAAATGTACAAGCCTCTCCTTGAGTCCTATTCTTATTCTGCTCTGCTGCTCAGCACCAAATCATAAAGCAGGGCACCATTTCCTTCTGGGTATCCCCATCACACCTACTTAACACTGAGCACTTAAATCACCCTGCCAAGTAGGAATATGCTCATTGTGCTGTGTCAGGAATCGGCGCCAGGCGACGCCAACCAACTCCCCACAAATGCTCGCTGAAGAATTTCAAGGCCAGCAGAAACCTTTCCAAGAGAAACCTGGCAGCCTTTGAATCAAATTTCAAATAAACGTCTGCAAAGACAGCAATCTTATAAAGGATTTTTATTCCTTGACCTCTATCTTATGGTCTTTTGGTTTTAAAAAAATATATTAAAAATTTACTCATCCAATCCTTTGCACCCAGGTATTCAAATCACTTAGCACAGGATAAAATGTCTAACCATACTTTATATTATTTTATAAACAACTTTAAAACTGGAGAAACTTGGACTTCCCTGGTGATGCAGTGGTTAAGAATCTGCCCGCCAATGCAGGGGACAGAGGTTCGAGCCTGTGAGCCACAGCTACTGAGCCAGTCTTCAAGACATGGTGATTCCTTCCTCCTCATCAGACCCCCTCCTCAAAGACCTGAGCCCTGGGTGTTACCCTCTTAGTGATCAGTTCTTTTAGTTCACATAAATAGCCACTTCCAAGTGAGCCAGCCGACCCCAGGAAGGCTGAGTGAGGAGGGGCTCCAGCATCTCTCTCCATATCACAATACCTAATCATTCATGCGTGCGACTCAGGGGGGCCACACAAGCGATTCTGTTAAAGTATAAGGAAACCGTGTTTCAGAATTAGTTTCTGTCCTTGCCTGCATATGAAGCAGCTGGCAACTTCCTCTTCCTGAAGGAAGAGGAGGGGCGGGAACACAGAACTGTAATCTCTGGCTGCAAGCTCCTCTGGAAGAGCAAGCCCACCACACTCAGCAGAGCAGCTCTCCCCTCCCAGACCTTGTTGACAGGGAGCCATGCATTGAACATACCATTTCTTGAAAGCGCCATCGTTGTTGGTGACAGTTCACTGAGTCCTGAACAATCTTCACAGTGGCGTTGCGGTCCATAACGCTAAAACTGTTCTCCACGTTCTTTGGCAAGTTAACACAGCTCACGTCTCACAAAAGGAGAGTGAAGCACACTTCCATTCTATGCTTTGTATTTTTTCTGTAATTGAGAGGAAAGATCTTCAACTACAGGACCTTAGCTGTTCTTCTCTTGCAGAGTGAGTTCCTTTATTTAAAGAGAGATATCTGTCCTCTGAGTCCCAGGGCTTTTTCCCTCCAGATCAGCTGGACAAGTGCTGAGAGTACGCACAACTTAAAGAAGATGGAGAGCATTGTAACTGCCTCTCTTACATTACCCTTTGCTTCTGAAACTTCAGAATCAATTGCAACTTGTACAGTCGTATTTGAATCAGAATTCTTATTCCCGTTGGCAATTTTTCCACCCCCAAAGTTTAAAAGAGAAAATCAAAGACATACATATCTTTTTAAAACATCACTCTGTGTTCTCCTCCTAACTCTATTTTTTTCCCTCTGGCCTTAAGACTGTGCATTCCCTTTGGGCGACCTCGTTAATGAAGCCTCTGATATGAAATCTGCCCTTAGGCCACTTTATCAGGATGGAACTCACCCACCATCCCTGGCCTCAATTATTTTCATAAAGAACCAAAGATTCCTTATGCCAGTTTTTCTACTCCAGAACTATCACACGGTGCCCCAGGATTTTTCTACTATGTAAAATAGAAACTAAGTTGAAAACAATAATAGCAAAATATTTTATCCTGGTGATGAGTGATTCTTGAAGTAATTGGTAATTGCTTATAAAATTTGATTCTGTATTCAGCTCAATTTATGTGATCTCCCCTGAAATTGAAAATTAAAAGGGAGCAGTTTAACCTGTAACAACTTTCAATTTACAGATCAATTGTAATCCAATTATTGTAGAATAATTCAACAAGAGAATACAACTGCAAGAAAGCCTATATAATCGGAAGGAAATCAGTAGATTTTTGCTCAACCTAAAAAGTGAAGATCGATATATGATTAATGATGGAGGGGAAGATGAGTCCAACAGCTTGGAATCCTTTCTGAATTGTTAGGCACTTATAAGTAAATAAATAATGAAATCAACATGGTACTGTTGGTTCTTTTGCCATCAGGACAAACATTAACAAACATTAGTGGTATGTGAACCTGTTCAGTGATTTACTGAACCAATCACTGCCTCTTAGATGCATTATCTTATACATTCCAGTTATATGCTAGTCACTGTGTGCTGTAGTGCCTCCTCGATCTACAAGGCACTATACGACACAGTGGTTAGGAATATGGACTTTGGAGTTAGACTACCTGGGTTCAAGTCCTAGCTCTGCTACTTACTGTGTGGTTTGTGCCAGATGGACCCTGCATCTCTGCTGTGTTGATGGGCTGTATGGATGACATCAACAGGCTTCAGTAAACTTGAACTTCTGATGAAGTCTGCCTAAGTCTACCACTAAAGACTCCTGGCAGGAGCCCAGAGGGATGGAAAAGGGGTTAGGGTGTTTCTTCCCATGGCTCCTTCTCTGCAAGGCTGCCATGGGCTAACATTGCCCCTACCCCAGAGATCACTGCTCCCTGCAAGGTGCTGTTGGCTTCATGTACCTCTCTCCTCCAGAGCTTTACTGACTGTTCACTACCCTCATCCATTCAGACCTGGGGTAGTAACAGCCTGCTTGCTCCTAGTTCCATCAATTCCTCCCCAAAACCCACATTTATTTTATTTTATTTTATTTTATTTTGCGGTACGCGGGCCTCTCACTGTTGTGGCCTCTCCCATTGCGGAGCACAGGCTCCGGACGCGCAGGCTCAGCGGCCATGGCTCACGGGCCCAGCCGCTCCGCGGCATGTGGGATCTTCCCGGACCGGGGCACAAACCCGTGTGCCCTGCATCGGCAGGCGGACTCTCAACCACTGCGCCACCAGGGAAGCCCCCACATTTATAATTAGCCCATTTTGTAAATAAACCCTCCCAAGTTGACTATTTTTATGTATCATCTATGCTCTGTTTGGATGCTGACTGATAAACATTGTGATTCTGGATAAATTACATAACCTCTCCATGCCTCCATCTATAAAATGTAGAAAATAGCAATAACTTACTTCCTAGGCTTGTGAGGATTAACTGAGTTATTAATACATACGAAATACTTGGAGCATTGTCTGGCATATAGTAAGCATAACTAGTTTACTTTTCTTGGACCACCATTTTCATCATTGTTATCATTAGGCAACACTAATAAACAAAGGTGACATGTCCTCGAGGAGCTAACCATCTGGTTTCTAGCATGCTAAGTTGTTTGTGGAGAGCTATAATTTAAAGAAAGGACCCAGAGAAGTCTGACAATTACTACAGAAAGTAGCTTAAGGGAAAGCCAGTGGTGATTTAACGATACTGGGCAGTTAAGATCGATAGTAATTACTAGTGATCCCAAAGGATTTCTACATTCAGTTGCTTGCTCTGCTTTTTCTCAAAGCCCTTTTGATGTATCTTATCCTAGATTCATAGATGTTTAGCGCCATAAAGGACTCTAACTAGAAACATAACCCCTCATTTAGCACTTTATTTAGAAAAGAAAACTGATTTAACCAAAATAAACTGTGGGCCATTTAGATGCAGACCCTACATAAGAAAAATAAGTGGGAAAAAAATATTGGGGCCTTTTAGTCTTGCTCAAGGGACTCTCTGCTAACCATTTGGAGAGATTTATTTCTAACCAAAGTTTCCTAAATCCAAGAAAGAATATTATTGTATTCTCTCCCTAGAGAAGGGAAATGGATCTTAATAAAGGAAAAAGAAGAAGAAGGAGGAGGAGGAGGAGAAGGGGGAGGAGGGGGAGAGGAGAAAGAAGAAAGAAAACAAAGAGAAAACGGAAGTCCCCCATCCATTCTGCAGACTGATTTATAATACCCATTAGGTTCAGCAGAATATGAATTGCTTTGTGTCCAAAGCATTTCACCAGGACTTATATTCAATTCCAAGAGTGATAGTAAATGGCAGGGGGTAGGAGATGGTTATTCCTCAAAAGAAGAGTGAAATTTACAGGATATTATGTGTGTCAAGTCAGGTTGTGAGGGTCTCATTCCCTTGAGATAATGTAGGGCTAGACCCATCGTTTCAAAAATCAGAATCTTTGCGGGAAAAGAAACTAGATCCCAACCCTAAATATTTCATTTCATCTCTCTGAGCCTCTATTTCCTGTAAAATGAGACGGTTGAACCAGATGGTCCCTGTGATTCCTTCTAGTCCTTTATATCTAAAATTCAGTGAATTTTGAATTGGATATTACAGATATCAAAGAACCCCCTTCCCAGCCTCAGATTCTATTACAAAGAAACAGATGAAGGCTACACCTCACTTGTGAAAGGATCAAAGTTGCTTTTTTCTTTCTTTCTTTCTTTTTCTTCCTTCTTTCCTTCCTTCCTCTTTCTTTCTTTTTTTTTGACATCTCTGAGTGGATTTCTGATCCTTGAGTCCAAAAATTCATTTTAAACTCATCTAGTTGTTTCAAACTCCTGGTGACAAAAATTTAGTTAAAAGAAATGGATTTACAAGTAGCATGCCAAAAGCCACTTCATTAATATGTCCAATTAGGAAACCCACTTGGAAGAGTGAATTGAAAGGAGAAGGATGAAAAGATACTTTGAGCAAGGTTAGAAAACAAGCCATCAACTGAGAGAAGATACTTGCATCACAGATAACCAGCAAAGTGCCAGTAGGTGAAACTTGTAAAAACCTGCAAATTAATAAGAGAACAACAATCCAACAGAATAATGGGCAAAAGATTACAAACAGGAGAGAAATGGCCAATAAACATGAAAAGCCGCTCAGCCTCACTAATAATCAGGGAAATGCAGATAAAAACAACAAAGACCATTTCGCTCCTATCACTTAGGCAAAAATTTAAATGACTGATATTACCAAGGTTTGGTGAAGATGTGTGGACATAGGGACACACAAGGCTGGTAGTAGTATAAATAAAAATAAACATTTTAGAGAAAAGAACTAATGAAGTTGAAGACATGCATACACTGAGGCCTAGTATTCTTCCAAGTATATAATCCAGTGAAACTCTAACATAATAGTTCAAGCAGATAGCTTACAAGAACATGTTTATAACAGCAAAAATTGGGTACAGTCAAATGTCTATCAAGTAATAAAAAAATAAATAAATTTGGTGCAATCCTACAACAGGATATTATACAGCAGTTAAAATGAATGAGGTGTCAAGACAAATGCACCAATAGGAACTTGTAAATGTCTAGTTATATATAGTCGCAACGTTATTTCATTCATCTAGTATTATAAGATATGCCCCAAACTACATAATTTATGGATACACATACATGTAGTCAAAATATAAAGTCATGAACGGGAACATATACAGGGTTGATATGTCTGGCATCAGGAGAGTAAAAACATCTGATGAGGGAAACAAGGAAATGTGATTGAGAAAGTGTTCACAGGGCACAGGGGATTTCCATGATGTTTTGCTTATTTAGAAGAAGAAAAAAGAAAGATCTAGGGATGGAGTAGGGAAACGACAAGATGAGTCTGGAACACCTTGTGGTACCAGGAAGGAAGGAGGAACTCAAAAAGGATGGAGCGTGTAGAAAGTATGTAGGAGTCATCTTGAAAGAGCTATCAGTGGCTAAATCTAGGATATTTTGAATGACAAAATAATGATAGTAATGAATTATAGCTTATAAAACAAAGCAAACTCCATGAGTCCACTTTGATATAATAAAATACTAACTAAATAAATAAATGAGAGAAGTCATGATGGAAATAGAAAAAAAATCACCATTTGGCAAACACCAAAGTAATCATTGTGGCAGACAAGAGCCCCCAATGGATGCTAAAGATATGATGAAAAACAGGATATTTGCATAGTCTCCGTGTATTTCTGCATAAGATACTCATTAATACTTACTAATTGCAAAGGGGGAAAGAGTAAATTCTCTTCAGCCAAATGATCAAAGTGAACATCACCAGTAATGGAACATATCCACATTGAGAACACCCTGATGTGATGCACTGAAAAGGGCACAAAGTCACTTCTGTGGTGTTCTTGCTAAAAATGCATAACATGAATTCAAACATTAGAAAACACCAGACAAATCTAAATTGAGACACATTCCACCAAACAACTGGCCAGTATTTTTCACATGTCCAATCATAAAAGACAAAAGAATACAAGGAACTATCCTAGTGGCAACATAGGACGTTAGTGGGGAAAGTTGGTGACATCTGAATAAGGTCGGTAGGTTAGTTAAGAGTACTGTATCAATGTTATTTTCCCAGTTTCAATCATTGTGCTACGGTTTTGTAAAGGGTTAACATTTGAGGACGCTAGATGAAGGGTATATGCAGACTATTATTTTTGCAATTTTTTAAGTCTAAAATTATTTCAAGATAAAATGTTTTACAAATAGCTGCAGCAAATATGACAAAATGGCAAAGTGATTAATGGTAGTGAAGGATCTGTTATCTATACTTCTCTGTATGTTTAAAATATTTCATAGTAGGAGGAAAGAAAAAAATGAAGGATGTGTAAATTTAAAATGTGAGTATAAGGAGTTAGTCTAAAGAGATATTTTTATCACATAGCAGTTTTAAAACAATGAGTTACTGTGGTGTGGGCCCAGGCTTTGTATCTGCCAGTCAGGAGCTTTGATTGAAAACTAGAAAAACAAACACTGGCATATTGAGAAGTCCTGATCTTCTGACTCTATTCTAAGCAAAATACATGATGTTAATTTCCTGTCCCCCTGCCTGGTTTTCTCTTGAGGTTCATGCTGATTTCCCTTGGCCTACTACTACTCTAATATTCTTCCTGATTTGCTTTCCACGTAATTCCTCACTAGCCTAGCAGTCTAGGTCCAGTTCATTTTGTAGCTTTAGAAGTAATTGTCAATTTATAGGAAAAGCTATCTGAATGGAAATAGGGAAATCAAGTGTACAAACTAGCTTTGAGGAGATGATGAGTTTGACTTTGAAATGTAGAGTTTGATTGGCTTCATCACGACCTCCACGTGGAGACGCCTTGCCGATTGTTGGAAATGTGAGTCTGGAATTTGGGACTACAATGAGGATATGACCAAGTTTTGGGGGACAGAAGATGTGTGACTTGATAAAACCACCAAGGTTTGGGAACAGAACCTTGAAGAACAATTAAATGTAAGGAGCAGAAAGAAGAGAAACCAGCCTTTATCGGGAATGTAATAAACAATATTACCAGTAGTGTTAAATGATGTAATAAATTCAAGAAAGATGAGAACTGAGTTAAAACTAGTGAGTTTGGTTATTAGAATGTGGTCTTCAAGGCATCAGATGCTTCAGGATTGTATGGAGGAGGGGTGGACTGCAAGAAGCTAAGGCCAAAAGGAGTGGGAAGGGAATGGGGAGGCACAGACATGTGGTGGTGAGATGAGGAGGAAGAGAGAATGAGTGTTAGCCTTGAGGGAATAGCTGCACCAAGGGAAGGATTTTAGAAAACAAAGTGCAAGCTCACTGAGGGAAAGGAGAAGGGGCCAATAGAGAAGGAGAAAAATTATGCGTTAGAAGGGTAGAGCAAAGTCAGGGAGGGGAGAGAACGCAGGTCACAGGCTGAGGGGTGCACCAGCATCAAGGGCTGAGCCTACCATCTTCAGTGCAGTCATGAAAGAAACACTGAAAGTGAGGATTTCGGAGTCAGAGAAGAGAGACACTGAGGAAGCCTCTGCCTAGAGCCTCAGGTCAAATTCACCTGTTGTATGAGGAGTATTAGGGGAGAGACTGAAGGAAAGTAAGGAGGTTCCGGGGGAAATTACAATTTTAAAATAGCATTAAGTGTAAATCCACTGCTATCTTATTTTCTCAACTGACTGTGGAGCAGCCCTGGAGTGGAAAAGTATCAATGCATACAGCATTTAATAAGGCTGCTTTTGCATTTGTTTTGTAACTTTATTCCAATAATCCTATGACATAACTGGAATGGATATTATTAACCCTGTTTTATCAACAAGGAAATCAAGGCTCAGTAGTTAAATGCCTACCAAGATCGTACATCAATCAAATCAAGATTAGAAATCAGTTCTATTCACTTTGTTCCCTCGAAGCACTTTGGAAGAAAGGGCTATTTTATACAAACTATATTCAGCCAAGCAATTTTTTAAAAAGCTCCCAAGAAAAGCTGCCAATGCATGCACTGTCAACAGAATCATGCCTAATAATCTTATTAGTGGAAAAAGAGTCTTCATTAAACTTGTTACATGGTTAGATGAGGGTTGGTAGCAGATGGTAGATATTGAAAGCAGCTCCTTACAGCTAAAAGCTGTTGGCAAGAGCATTTAGAATATACAATGATGGATGACATAGTATTCAATTTAGGGAAGGTGGTTGAGTCTAATACAGCGACCCAAGGGTCAAGCTCAGACTTACTGCTATTTAACATCTCTTAGGATTCTTGCAGCATGCATAACAACATGCTAATAGAGTCTGAAGACAGTCATAACTGATGGGTGATGGAAATACTAATAAGGCCGGGGAAAGAAAATAAAAAGGAACTTGATACAGTTTAAGGTTTAAAGTGAAGACATTTTTCACTAAAAAAGAAATGCAAATATACTGTAGTAGGGTTGAACCCCTACACTCTCGGAAGAGGATCAAGAAAAACCTAGAAGGTGATCAGAAGAGAAGTAACAGGTGATAATACAGACAGGATGATAGTGCAGCCAAAAGGTTCAACTTGAGTCTCGAGTTAAAATTGCAACTGACATGCTGTCACTTGCTTAACACAAAAGGGGGGGAAGGAATGGATTTATGTGTTTGTGAACCTATAAAATGCACACACGCACACATACATACCCACGCAGAATATCTCTGAAAGGAAACAGAAGAAAATAATAACCTTGGTGGCCTCCTGTGAAACAAACCAGTGCCCCTCAAGCTAAATCCCACCTGCAAACTGTTATATTTGGCAGCACATTTTTAAAGCCCTGAGTATCTTTAGGCTTGGTGTAAATTCTCCAGTTTAGCGTAAGCCTCATCATTCTCTCATTTCACATGTTTATGTTATCTGCCTGGCCCTTAGAGGGAATTGAGTTGGCATCACCACACATGTCCAGACACACAGACACAGTCACATATGGAAATAGATAAACATAGAAAAGGGCCTATACAGATATATTTTGAAAGGTTAACAACAATGATCTCAGAGCAGTTAGATTATGGGTGACTTCTTTTATCAACATTTCTAAATGTCCTCCTAAAGACAGCACATATATAACATAAATAGTAAATGCTGACTGGTCTTAAATTCATGTTTAAATTAACATCAATTAGCAGTCTCTAGCCAAGTACAGGAAGATGTGGTGGGACAATTGTTCTGATAGATTTTGCTTTCTGTTCCTCCTTTTATGCCTGTGCCTACATCTTTGTATGTGTCTTCAACTCAAGCCAAGGCAGGTGAATGGTTCAACCACGTGTAGTAACTGCATGGTATCCACATTTCAATAAAGGAAAATATTTAAAAGAATTTTTTTGTTTTTATTTTAATAGGTAATATTTTAATGGGTAGTGTTTAAATGATTAAATAATAACCCACTTTCCCAATCATCCAGTTCTCTTTCACAGAGGCAACCAAAGTTACCAGTTTGTTGCGTATTATTTCAGAGGTGGTCTATGCATATAAGTAATTACAAATATATCATCTTTGGGAAAATTTTGCCCAGAGCAAGTCTATTGCTTTTATCTGGGCATTATGAAGATGACTTGGAAATGTATTTTGTCTGGTGATGTGAACAGAGGTCACTTTCAAGTATTTGTGGAACATCACGGCATTTGCTATGAGAGGTACGTGTGTCATTGCAACGGTGGCCATGGAGCCCAACCGTTTTCTCACACTTCCAGCTGTAGGGAAAGCAAGAACGGCAGCCTAACCAAATATTTCAACCAAGCAAATTGACTTTGTCAGTACTTTTAATGGTATTCCTCTCATCTGATAATTATTATCCCATTTCTTCCCTGTTGCTGACAAAAAGCCTATAGAGAATAGCTAGTTTCAAAAGTGAAATGGGCCTGACTGTGAAAATATGCAACCTTATGATTTTCGTGACAATTTATCTTAGTCAGAGCTAAGCGAATTCAAATCCAGTCCATCATATCTCTACCTCCAAATCTCCTACACAATGCTGAAAAGACACAGTTGTGTCCGCTTCTCCTTAAGTCATTTATCATTTTTAAAGGGAGGGAGGAGAGAAAGTGGTTTCCTGCATAATTAAAAATCAAGAGTTCCCCACTGTGAAGGTTGGATTCTAACTGAGGCGGGTGTCTTAGCTGAGGGGGATAGAAGAGGGGCTGGGATGTGTGTGTGTGGATGACAGCCCAGGTGAGATAAACACCCCTTCTTTAATAACCCATGCAAACGCCACACTCAAGGGATTAGGGAGAGGCCTCCACTTATCGTCAGGATGTTTCCACATGACAGGTGACCTCTGTGCCCTGGTCCTGATGGAGAGAAGAGAGTGTTTAGGAAACAGGGGCCAGCTCTCTTCTCTCTCCTGCCTCTTCCCTCCTGCAGTCTAAATGGTGTGATTGAGGCGTGCTGAAAGGTGAGCCTGTCACACAAATCTCCTCTCCAACGGCCTGCCAGAATGTGGAGATGTGACGGGAAAGGTCATGACACCCAAACAGAAGGCTCCCTTGTGATTTTCAGCTGTCACTATACAGGGTAGCAAGGCTGTCTTCTCCTTATTCCAGAGCCTGGGGTAGAGACTTTCCTTGGATCCTCTTCTGGCAAATGCTTTCTCCCCAGCTCCAAATCAGGAGCACATGCTGTCAGCTACTTAGAACAAGAGGCCCTGCGGTTCTAAGAATCGGTCAGGCAGCAGGGGTCAATCCTCACAACCCTCGGTAATTCATTTTGTTTTGCCCTGGGCTGGCTGGTTCAGTCCTCACTTGCCCACACGTGGCCCCAAGTCCACTGCCCTTACCTTTAGGAACAAATCTTTAGCCTTCCTGAAGCCGTCTGACCCCATCCCCCTAACACCTTTTAACAAGACACTCTCTCCACCACTGTTCCCTCTCTCAAAGCTCAGCCATCTATCTTTAGCAAATCTAAAAACAGACGTCAGGAAGAGATTAAAGTTAAGCGTATCTACTTCAGGATTTTGCCAATCATCTTCCACTCACCCACCCCCATTCCTATCCCACTCTGTGCCCAAAGGGCTTAAAGCCCCCAGAGCTGACAAGAGACAGGAATAGCCCAGCACAGTTCCGTGGTGGGACTTGGGCACTGCCTACTCTCTGAGGAAAAGTGCTATTTCTATTTGTTGCAAAAATGTCTACAAAGTAGATTAATTGTCTTAGGGAGTTCTACTTTTAAATAGGGGAATAAATGCCATCTACAGTGTCATGTGGTGAGCCAGCTTTGTCTAAGTGAAACTGTATGCTTTTCCCTCACTGGATGTGGACTCATAACCCAATCAGTGTTGCTTTGAAAAGACCCTTATGCTTAGATGTGGGATGCCCATGCAACTGAAAGCAGAGCCTAAGCACGATTAGGGGGAGGGAGAGTATCTAGGCTGGCCTTGCACCCAAGGGCTGCAGGGCTGGACAAACACTGGAGGAGGGGCACTCAGTCTTTGCCTTGGGCTATTTACTGAAATAACATCTCTCTGGGATAAAGAATGTTATCATAAAAAAAAAGAAAAAAAAAGAGAAACCTAATGGTTTCAAGACTAGTGCCTGGGAGAATTAGGATGAAACACCCTGTCTAATGAGAATAGCAACATTTCTAAAAGGCCTTCAGGGAAAACTGGGGTGAAGGCCTTCGGGTGGACATTGCTTCTGCAGTAGCCAGGTCTCCAACACCTATATTAGTCATTCATCAAAAAAATGTCTGGGGCTTCCCTGGTGGCGCAGTGGTTGAGAGTCCGCCTGCCAAGATGCAGGGGACACGGGTTCGTGCCCCGGTCTGGGAAGATCCCACATGCCGCGGAGCGGCTGGACCCGTGAGCCATGGCCGCTGAGCCTGCACGTCCGGAGCCTGTGCTCCGCAACGGGAGAGGCCACAACAGTGAGAGGCCCGCGTACCGGGAAAAAAAAAAAAAAGTCTGAATTCCACTCTGCCGGCCTCACCAGGCCCTTGGCTCTTTCTCTGGCCTCTCACTGTCTGCCCCACCCCAAAGAGAAGCCACCTCTCAACACCCTGGGTTCCCACTGCACCCACAAGCCCTCTGCAGCAGCCCCTGCCTGTAAGCCTCCCCTGCCCCCTGTCATCTGGCCCCCTGTCATCAGCTATGGCTCAGGCCGCACTCTCTTCAAAGATACCTCACACCTGAGTGATGGGGGCTGTGGAAGGCTAGCACATCCCTCAACCCAGTTCTTTGTAATTTCACCCAAACTTGACAGAGAAATAAAACAAAACCACACTAAATATAACATTTGGGGCCGTAATAACTTAAGATTGATATGAAATTTCTATCATTAGGGACTATAATCTTGGGGAAGTTAGTAATATATGGGAGAAGGCATTATAGGGTGACTGAAACTGACATCCATCTGGAAGCAAAACACTCTATTACTGTCAAAATGTGTGCTGCATACAAATTCTGTGTGGAATTATCAAATACAGAAATAGTTTATTGTTATTCCAAGGCCTTATTTTTTGTGATAGCTTCGTATTATTAGAAAAGAGTGCTGTTCACCACTAAAACCACTTCCAGCTGGTCAGAGATACCACCAACCTAGAGCGGGACTTGCAATTGAGGGCTGAACGCACCCGGGAAAGGAATCAAAATGTGAGGGTGAGTTTTATTCTAATGATTTTCTAGGCACTAAAAACCCCATAACAACACTCTTCCTGTTGTTATAATTTTTCTGTGCATTTAGCTGGGAAACGTCTGAAGCCATTTTCCTGATAAACGAAAGTTTCAACTGACTTTTTGCCATCATCTGGAGGTTTTTGTTTAGCATGTAAAACAGCCAACGTTTACAGCTGGTTTTAAGGATTTCATTACAAAATGTTACCCCACCTCTTCTCTCACACTGTGAGCCGAGCAGCTTTCAATTACTTGGATCACGTGTACCTGAATGAGATAACGGTTGAGTTTAAAGCAGTTAAGTGGAAAAAATAGTAATTATTTTTCTTTTGCATTTGAAGGGCACACATTATTTTTATTTGAAAAATCAAATCATGTGATTGAAAACAAAATAAATAAGCAGTTCAGGCTCATATCTGTGAAATAGCCTCTGGATGCTTTGAAGGCAAAAAGCAGCTTAGACACCATATTATTTAATCATTTTCTAAATAACCAGCGATAAATATGTCCCCAAACTGCAAATCTAACATAAATGCACTTTGTCAGCTAGACAAACCTGCAAATCTAACATAAATGCATTTTTCTAAACAACCAGCAACAAATATGTCCCAAACTTGCACATCTAACATAAATGCACTTTGTCAACTTGAGACTAATGAACACAAGGGAGAAGATTATCTAATGGCACAATATGATTGTAAACCTGAGACAATACCAACGTGCATAAGAAGTCCCTTCAGACACTGATTTGCCGGGAAAAAATCGGTGCTTCTCTGACCCGACCAAATATCTGCCCCCCAGATTAAGAATGGCTGGCCAACCCATCCAGGTCATCACACAGCCTGAAGCCAGAACAAACATCATTCCAGAGAGACAAGAATCACCTGTTTCTCAAAGCAGCTACAGGAGAGGTTTCAGCTTTCCCCTGAAAGCCGTCAAGATGCCTCCAGTCTCCACTGCCATCACCCCCTATCATTCATCCAGCCTGAGTCCTCTTGGCTGTGATTGGAGTCTATCCCTTCTTGGTTTATCCTTAGTGAAGACAAAGAACATCGGTCACCACCTTCTTCCACTAATAATCTGTCATATCCTTACGACTGCATTATGCCCAATAGCAGACTTTTTCTTGATGAATTATCCCTAGTCCTTCAGCATCTCCCCTCAGGGCTAAATTTTTCTAGCTCTTTAATCATTCCTATGTCTCTCCTTTGAACAGTCTTCATGTCCGTCCCCCCCGCCCCCGCCAGGATGTAAAGTCCAGGCCAGGATACCGTATTCCAGCTGTGCACTGACAGTGCTGATGAGAATGAGGTTATGCCTAACAGACCAAGCAGAGACACAGAGAGGAACCAAGACTAGAGATGGAAAGTCCCAACAGCCTTCCAGTCTTTGCTTTGAGTCTGTTACTAACATTCCAAGCACCCCTGTCTCCTAATAATCACTTCCTTTTTTTTGCTTAGTTGGCTCCACTGTTTTCTGCTACTTACAAACTTTTTCTTACAAATACAACATCTGTGTTTAACAATTGCTCCCAAATATAGCTGCTTTAAGATTGACAAGGCTCAGGTACAGAGCAAGACAGAAAGAAGCCCTTAACAGCAAAATGCCAAAGCTTGGCCATTTGACCCTGTCTGGAGACTGTGTCCTAGAAACTCGCTCTTCCACATTTGACCCACCACCACTTAAGCCTCATGACTCCGGCTTAGAAGACCAATTCACTATAATCTTAGGTAACAACCCTCAACTCAACCTTTGCAACTGCACAGCCCTAGCCCCCTTTCCAACACTCACTAGGGTCACAACCATCTATTCCAACACCATCATTTCACAGATGTGGAAACAGAGGCTGAGACAGACATAAAGTGACGGCATCTAAATGTACAGCGCTGAAACGTCCTTTCACCTGACTCCTGCCAATCAATCCGTGACTTGCCCCAGAGGCACTGAACTCCTTAGCATTGTCTAAATGATGAGGGAATTTGCTATGTCAACTTTCAGCAATGTGATGTCCAGCAAAGTGTTTAATGGTTCTCTGGCTCTGTTTCCCCAACTGTTTCTCAGGGTATTTTGTTTCTCTGAACACCAGCTCCCATGGACACACAGCCCAATGCCAAGGGCCTTGACTACCAAATCACAAGGTTCCTTTTGTCTCTGACCTCAGTTTCCCTTTAAAAAAAAAAAAAAGCTACTTATTTTAACTCTATGACTATTACCAGGAAGAATAGTTTCCGGGCAACGTACCTCAAAAAGATTATCCCCTAGCAACATGAGGCATCTTTCTCACTATCTTTCCATTTCCCCTTATCAAAAAGGGTAAAAATTATCTTTTTAATATGCAGAATCCTACTTATTAATATGTGAATTCTTTTCAAACTCCTGCTCTCCTAGCTGAAAACCCCTTGTTTAGCCTTATGAAGTATTTTTATTTCCAGATAGAGATTGTATTTGTCATTATTTCCCTTCCTTCCTTTCTTGCCTTTTTCTTTCCTTCCTTCCTTCCTTCCTCTCCCATCCTCCTTCCCTCCTTTCTCTCTCCCTTCCTCTTTCTTTCTTTCTTTCTCTTCCTCAGGTTCACATCTCTGCATTCAACCCTTCTGAATTCTTCTGTTTTAATCTCTACTTACTTCCCCAGTTTCCTGCTTGTTATCTAGTCTGAGTCTCTGCTATTCTGGCTACTTTTACCCTTTCCAAATTCTAGATTTAAGGTCCTCTAAGAACTTAGTTAGATTTTATTTTCATTTAATTTCCCATCAATCATTAACACTGCTCCTGAGCATTTACCCAGTATTTTGTATTTTAATAATTGGTCATATCAGAGGAGAGCTAACTGGACTTTCTTGTGCAATTTTGTTGTACATATATTGAGTCCTATTCCATTTCTAGTCTCCTCTCTGGAGTCTACTCACATTTGCTGGGACATTATACATAATCCATTATCCAGAAAATGGAAATATAATACTAAGTGGCTTACTATAGCCCCCATTCCTTTCATAATGTCATAAAAATTTATAACACTTAAAAGCCAGTGATCCCCAAGGTCGTTTATCCTCAAAAAAGAACAAGTTTAGGGCTTCCCTAGTGGCGCAGTGGTTGAGAGTCCACCTGCTGATGCAGGGGACACGGGTTCGTGCCCCGGTCCGGGAAGATCCCACATGCCGCAGAGCGGCTGGGCCTGTGAGTCATGGCCGCTGAGCCTGCACGTCCGGAGCCTGTGCTCCGCAACAGGAGAGGCCACAACAGTGAGAGGCCCGCGTACCGCAAAAGCAAACAAACAAACAAAAAAAAACAAGTTTATTCTTACGGAGCAGAATCTATATCAGATGTAGTTCTCACATTATAAGAAATGTGCCTTTAATGCACAACATCAGGGCAGCCTGTAAGTACCTAGCATCCATTCAGTGTCCTGATGGTGCAAAGCTAATTAGACGAGGCAGGTGGGCTCTTACCATTCAGAGGTAAGGACCAGTATCTCAGAAATTCACTTCAGCCTCCATATCAGATGTGGCTTCACAGAGAGATAATGATCCCCTTCAAACAATAGGAAATAACTGAGAAAGGTCATTATGTCACTGTTAAAAAATGTACGCGATAATCCTGCCCTAGCAGTTACCTAATCTGAGTTTTATTTCAAAAGGCTCCTGAGCGGGAAGGCTTATGCGCACATACCTACCTCATGAAGTAATTGCTTTCCATGGCCATCAGATAGTGGTAGCGGAATTTGAGCAACTGCCGAGTGAGGGGTGAGGTAACAGGAATGAGGTAGCAGGTAAAGAAGTTCTAAAACAACACCCAGTTACACAGAGCTCTTGCTAACTCCAGTTGAAGATAAGGCAAGGTCCTCATCCGGCAGATGAGCACTTTCCGAACACCAGCTGGCCTGAGGTGACTTCTCCAGAGCCATCTGCCTCCAAAGAGGCCCTCACCTGGGCTCCAGGCCGCTTCCTGGGGGAGCCCCAGGCTACGGGCGATACTGATCCCTGCCGACAGCCACCTCTCCAGACAGCGTCCTTCGGGAGACACCAGTTGTCCAGGTATTAGGTTCAGCCTCTCCGCCCTGGGCAACTGTGCGACTAACCTTTCCTGGTGACCTTCTTTCAAGCCTTCTGCTCCCCGTCAGGTCCTGTGAGTTAGCAGTTCTCCTACATTCCTGATGAAAAGAAGCACAGCGCACAGGCTTTTCAGATCATCGGAAATTGGTCCTTCCACATCCTCCCAATAAAATATTAGGCAGCCATTTGAAATGATGATGAAGTTACATCTACTGACCAAAAAAAGTCCACGCTAGATTATTAAATTTTCAGTTTAATAATAAAGATTAAAAAACTGACAAGTTTTAAAAATCTGACAAGTTTTTTTAAAATAAATGTTTATGTGAATATATTTTTTAAAGGGGTTAAAATGTCTGTTAGGGCTTAACATCAAAATATGAACTGTGCAGAGAAAGACAAATATTAAAAGATATCACGTATAAATGGAATCTAAAAAATAATAAAAATGAATTTATTTATAAAAGAGAGACCCACAGACATAGAAAACAAACATATGACTACCAAAAAGGAAAGGGGTGGGGAGGGATAAATTAGGAGTATGGGGTTAACAGATACACACTACTATATATAAAATAGATAAACAACAAGGACCTACTATATAGCACAGGGAACTATATTCAGTATCTTGTAATAATCTACAATGGAAAAGAATCTGAAAAAAATATATATATATATAACTGAATCAATTTGTGGTACACCTGAAACTAACACAATACTGTAAATCAACTATCCTTCAGTTTTTTTAAAAAAATGAACTGTGGCCAACTCTGAAGAGTAGAAATTACAGATTATTTTTTTCTTTTTGCTCACCCCGGTTTTCTAATTCTTTGGTGAATGTGCACTATATGTGTGATTTTTTTAAAAAAAAATAAGTTAAGAGAAGGAAATTCAGCCTGTAAATACATGGGGGAATTTTTTGTTCCGTTTTTTATATTGGGGACTTAGGAGACCTGGTTGGGGGGTTGGGGGCAAAGGATTACGGTGCCTGACTCTGGGAGAAATCTCCACTGGCCACAAGGATTCCTTGAGCGCTCTGTGCCCCATAAAGGAACAGAAGAGCCTTATAAAGAAAATTGAGGCCTTGGAGAACCACTGATTAAACACAGAAGAACCACAGGAGGCTTGAAGGGGGAAGTCCAAGTAACATGGCTTTAAAGATTTGCTTAAAGGAAGTAAAAGTACCCCTTAAATAAAATATTGATTTTGAAACTGTATTACTATGACCTTTTCTTGATGATCAAAAGTAGATAGAATTTTATTCATCACCATCATGATTTTATTTTTATATTTTTACCACCTCTACCTAATATAAAACATCTGCTGCCCTTGAACTAGCTTCCAATTCTCCCTACCACCCTCTGTGTATCCAGTCCCACCCCTCAGCTATGATGCCATTCTTAACTATATTCTTTCAGTTGGTCTCTCTGTGCTTCATGTCATTTGTACCACTTGTTTGGTTTCAATAATATAAAAGCTTTATGTGGTAAATTAAAATTTAATGTGTGTATAGCTTCACCTCTTAAGAAGATTTAAGTTCACTACCAGAGATCCTGCTAGTTGTCCCCCAAATACATTCTTTCCCTCTTCCAGAGTAATAGAGCCCCTGATTTTACCTGGGGCACATAGCAACCCAAAACAAAGCCCACATTCCCTAGCCTCCTTGCCCTAGAATTGACAATGTGACTAAGTTCTGGCCCGTGTGACATAAATAAAAGGGCTGTGTGAAATTTACAGGAAGGGCCTTTAAAGAGAGGGAGCGTGCTCTTCTTTTCTCCTTTTTCTTGGAAATGTTGATGTGATGGCTGGAGCTCAAGCAGTGAGTTGGGACCCTGAAGTAAAGCTCAGATGCCAAGGAATACAGAGCAATAAGACACAAGTAAACTGGGCCCTGATATTATGAACCTTCCTTAAACAGCCTGGACTGCTTTTCTCTAGATTTATTTTATGTAAGAAATAAACTTCTGTCTGGTTTAAGCCACTGTTGTTTTGGGGTTTCTGTCACTCACTGATGAACCAAATCCTAACTGATAAAAACAGTGACTGTATTTTCATTCATTCTGTAAACATTTCCTGAGCACCTACTGTGTGTCAGGCACTGAACATCCTGGCTCTGGAAATACAGCAGTGACCAAAGCAGGCAGAGTCCCTCTCCTGTCCTCCCCTCATGGAGCCTACATTCTAGCTCAGCCTCCACACAGCAAGGCATCTAGTAGGTGCTGAAATATTTGGTGAACAAGTCAACAAAGAGCCCTCCTGTTTATCTTTTGGTTTAAAACAGATTTTGTGTTCATGTCTGAGGATATTTGCACAAATAATGCTCAAGAAAAAAATCACAGCTGTTTTTTAAAAGAAATAAAATTACTTAACGAACCTTTTCTGTTGCCATACCTACCCCCCCAAATTAGGTAAACACATTAACAAAGCCTATGGTTGCCTTTTAAATTATAGTAAACAAGGATGATGCCACAATGATAGCTCAAAATAATGCACTGTGGTGCTACACATACCCCTCTATGCCTCCATAATGGGGATTTGTATAAGACTGGTGTGAGAATTAAATGAGAATAACTCAGAAACAGTTATTAAATATTAGCTATATTCAGTTGACAATAAATATTAACAGCTTTAAAAATAGTCATAATTTTAAATTCAGTAAATCCATTTCTGGAATTCTATCCTAAGAAAATAATCCTAAGTATGAGGGGAAATTTTATGAAAAAAATGCTCTCCCAGAGTCATTTATAATAGGCACAAACCAGAGATTCAGTGACCTTACCCTGCCACCCTGACTCGCATCCAATGGTGAGCTGAGGCCGAGCACTCTGGCCCAGGCCGAGAGCTATAAACCCGGGACTGGCTGGGAAGATGCAGACGGGGTTGGGAAGAAGCAGAGAAGAACGCAGAACTTGAGTCCAACTTCCTGGCAAGGCAGACTTACAAGAAAGAAGAGTTCAAAAGATCAAGTCCATCAGGGTAGAGCAGAGGGAGAAAGCCAAAATGAGGCTTGACCCCTGAGATCAGGCTCCTTGAGGGAACATTCTAGAATGTGGATCTTGGCGAGATGCCCTGAGATCGGGAGGGGAACGGGAGGAAGAACCCTCCACAGAGCATCTCAGGCACAGTTGGTGGGTGGGCCAGGAAACGCTGGGTCCTGAATAGGAACAAAATATATTTCCATCATGAGCAGAAGGGCTAAATAAATTATTGAATACCAGAATAAGATATTATGTAACCATTACCAAATCTGATTAGAAAGACTGTAGTAATCAGAGAAAAATGCTCAACTATTGCTAAGTATATACGTTTATGTACATATAGTATATATCATGTATATGTATATATTTATATACATATATTAAAAATATATCTAAGTACTATATGTATATGAAACTATATATATATACTTACACATATATATTCATGGTATGTACTTATATATAAGTATATATGTATATGTGTATATACATATGTATACATGTATATGATAGCAGCTATGGCATATGCATAGGAAAAATATTTGGAGGAACCATATCAAAATGCTAATAATTGAGTAGGAAGGTAATGATGATTTGCCTTTTTTCTCTAAATTTTCTTTAATGTGCAGGTTTTAAACTTTTATGTTTAAAAACTTGGATGTGAGGACAAAAAGAAAATTAGGCACATTTATCTAAATGTTATAGTGCTACTCTTCCAGAAATTTGTTTCTTAAGAATAAAATATGTGTGTCTTAGGCAGCAAGCCATATTTTCAGCCTCCTAAATCCTTTCCTCTAAATATCAACTGATGAGATTCCAGAGAAAGAATGTTCCTTCCTTGAACTACTTTTGGCTCTTTGGGAATAATTGTAACTCTTTCCTGACATGGGATATCATTTAGGGGACAAAACTCAAAAACCTTGTTTATGGAATACACTCTAATGGTCAGCAATTACCTGGGTCCTTTCCAAAGGTTCTCACTTGTTCCCAAGGTAAACCTTACACACACATCATATAAAGCAATACAAAAGAAAGGGAAATGCTACAAATGTAAGTACTATTATACTTCTCCCATTATATATTTTCTCATTTTTATTAGGAACTTCTTGATGGAATGGGAGTCATTTTAGTTCCTCAATTCACCAGAGCACAAGTTGATCTTTGGTTTTGGAAATTCTAGAGCTATGATCAGAATCAATTAATATATATGCCAAATTGACCACATGATTATCAATACCAACTATCAGGCCAGCCAAAGACCTCCCATGAATTCTCTGAATCCAATCAATTCAGGCAAGTATTTAGAATAACATCCTTAGTAATCAAAGATTGATTTTGAATTTAATTTAAAAATATTTTTTTAAGTTCCTCTAAACAGTTGGGGAAATATGAATGTGAACTAGATATTAGATAAGATGAAAATGCATTTACTGTACATGGAAAGGTGGAGATCCTTGACTTTAAAAATCAAGTGGCAAAATAGCAAGTAAGGTATAATCTCATTATAGGGACAAAAATATATATAAGCATAATTAGAAGGGGATCCAAAAGGATATACAATGATGGGTTGGCAGGAATCATCTCTGGATAATAAAAATAGTGTTTTATATTCTTATTTTTTGCTTCTTTGTATTTTTTATTTTTTAGGCCATGCCACACAGCATGTGGAATCTTAGTTCCCAGACCAAGGATCCATCCCTTGCACCCTGCATTGCGAGTGCAGAGTGGACTGGACTGCCAGGGAAGTTCCCTTATTTGTATTTAAAATTTTTTCTATAATACACATACACTGTGTTTGTAATAATAAAAGAATATTTTCAATTAAAAAAAGCTCCCTTCTGTTTTAAAAATAAACCTCTGCATTTCCTGGTTCTGGCTACGTACAATATTCAGAATAAAATGTCAGACCCATAGAAAGCCAGAAATGTGGGAAGCATCCTCTTAAGTAATGAACATAGGGCTTCCCTGGTGGCGCAGTGGTTGAGAGTCCGCCTGCCGATGCAGGGGACGTGGGTCCGTGCCCCGGCCCGGGAGCATCCCACATGCTGCGGAGCGGCTGGGCCCGTGAGCCATGGCCGCTGAGCCTGCGCGTCCGGAGCCCGTGCTCCGCAACGGGAGAGGCCACAACGGTGAGAGGCCCGCGTACCGCAAAAAAAAAAAAAAAAAAAAAAAAAAAGCACCTTAAATTTTAAAGAAGCACCTTAACCATTCTAAAGAAGTAGCTTGCTTTTCCTCATTTGTTTATTCACCATCCATTCCAATACTCCTAAAATCTGCCTTAATTATTATTGCAAATAATATTCTAATGCTAGAATAGGCCTAATATAAATCCCACAATAATCAGCACAAGATTTATAGGTGTAAACATCTGGTTTTATACCCAAATAACAAACTTAACAGCAGTAAAACAAATCGTTTATTACAGCATATAATGCGTTATATTAAATTTACACAAAGATATATAAAAACACATACTGTTTATATCATACAGTCATTTAACATCAACAGGAATATCAAAACAAATACTACTCATGCACAAAACATGCATATACTGATATAAAAGAAGGAATTTTACACAATACTGTTTACCAAAAAAAAATTTTTTTTTTTTTTAAAAAGCCCTTCCAAACAGGGTCAGTGGTCCAATCTGGACTGGATTGCACTAATACGTTTGGGCTAATGCTTAGGTGGCACAGTGCTCCGGGAGCAGTTCTGAGCTTGGAGTCGTACCCAAGGGTTATTTCACTAGGAGTGAATTTCTCTGTACCCGATGACCAAAATGTTATCCCAAAGGCAAGACTCCAAGGGAGGAATGGTTGGATCTGCTGCAAATTACGGAGGAGGAGAAAGGCATCAATGTTGGGTAAATGGCCCTAGAAGGGGTTACTGTAACCAGGGCCTAGGCACCAAGTGCGGCAAAGGTTTTAGTGAATCCTTTTAAGGTATTACCAGCCTCCCTATCCAGGTCACCTCTCTGGATGTAGGGTCTGGTCTTCAAGTTCTGGGTCCAGTAAACCAAAGAGTTCTGAGGAGAATACAGAATGGGAATACATCCGAGAAAAGAAGAGTATATAAAAAACTACAGAAAACCATGACTGCCCCTTGTATCTACCTCACACAATTGTATGTGATACCCCCAACAGGAAAACCCTCATGGAGACGCTGCCCTAAAGAACCAAAGAAGCAAATGTATGTCCTAAAATTCCATCCACCTGACCTCCAGAGCAAAAGGTCTCATCCCATTAACACTTGAACATCAAAACCTGTGCCTTCACAGATGCTCACAAAACGTCAAATAAAAACCATCTGATACCACAAAAGTCACTATCACCACCATTAGAAACTCAATATTCACTTCTAACCAACAAAGACATTCTTTACCTTCCACTAAAGGCACTAGTGTCCATACTTGACGAAGATGAGACATAATTCACCTCGGTTTTATCTAAACCAAAGGAAAGCATTTCATGGGATTATTACACACAAAACAGTAAGACGCCGCCGTTTCTTCGGGAACTAGAAAAACCCCACTTTCTACACCAAGGACGTTACTCAAACGGTCGTCATCAGTTTCAAAGAGCCAGACCGAAAGCGCAGGATTTTCTTCTTGAGGTTGTGTGAAGCCTTAATTTTGACGAAGGTTTTGGTGGGGTTGTGGCGAAGGTCCGGGGCCGGGACCGGCTGCAGTGGGAGAGTCTGGACAAACTGGGACCAAATCAAGCCTCCGCTCTCCTCGGAGTCGCTGGTGCTGGTGCTGTCGCCCACGAACTCGCCCTCGCTCACACTGGACTCGCTGTCGCCGAAGCAGTTCGTGGTGTAGTTGCTGCGCTCGTCCTCGCTGGTGTCCAGCACGGTGGAGTGGAACAGGGACTCGCACTCGGCCGAGTACTCGGAGTCGCTGGCCGCGTAGGCGTAGGGGCTGGCGTAGGGCAGCGGCCCGGCCGCGAACAGCCCCGCGGGCTCCCGGCGGCGGCCCCGCCGCGCGCGTCGCAGGGCCTCCTCGTAGGACACCTCGGCGGCCGACCTCCACCGCCTCGAGTCCGTGCGCTTGTGCTTGGGCTTGGCCACCACCGCCTCCCGGCCATGGCCGTGGCCATGCCCGCGGCTCCCGGCCCGGTGGCCTGCCCCCAGCGGCCGGCTGGGCGGTCCGGCGTCGGGCTGGCCGCCCCCGCCCCGCCGACCCTTGGCCGGGGCTCTCCGTAGTTTCTTATTTGTATCCGCGTCATCGGGGAACCGACACTTCTTGCCGGCCGCCCGGCCTTTCTCCCTCACGGCGGGCAGCGCGCTCTCCGGCCCGTGGACGGCCGGGGCCCGGGGCTTCAGGGCGGAACCCCTCGGGGCGGCCGCAGGCCGCGTACCCCGGGGCGGCCTGACGCTGGGCGGCTGCGCCAGGACCAGCGGCGCCTTCCCCAGAGGCCCTTCCTCCAGGCTCTGAGAAGAAGAGACCTCGCTTCTGAAATCCAGGGCAGGCCGCTCTTCCACCGGGAAAGCGGGAGACAGCAGAGCCGAAGCGGCGGGAGGGGGCGCCGCCGTAGGGAGAGCCGGCGGGCTGTTTTTCTGTGGCACCTTTTTCAGTGGCTGGACCACCTTGTTCTCTTGCAGCGAGGCGGGGACCCTCCCAGGGCTGTCTTTTGGGGAGGCAGCTGGGATCTGCCCGCTTTCCTTAGGAGACTCCCCTGCCCCAGCAGGGGGACATCTAGCAAGTTCCTGGGAGGCTGGCTTGGCATTTTTGGGCAGATGCTTACCTGGAAGTTCAGTGGCAGCGCCTGGGGAGATGCCCTCAGGCGCGGGCAACCTCTTGCTTTCCATTGGTTCTGGCTTTGATTCTTTTGACCACTGTTTCAGTGGGGACAACGTCCCATTGTCCAAAGAGGGGATCCCGCCAGAGGGCAGAGGCACCTGTTTAGAATTCTTAAGGTTCCCACCATTGCCCTGTGAGACGGCCGCAGTCACTCTGACACAAACGCTCCCATTCCTCAGAAGCCCCTTGGTGGGGTCAGCGTTCACACTGGTTCTCGGCTTGTTGGTCCTTACAGGGTGCGTTTTTTTCTGGACCAGGCTCAGAATGTAACCATCCATTTTCTTACTCGATGAAGGATGGGGAGCAGACCACAAACTGCTTGGAGAGGGTAAGGAAGTGTCCGTCTTGACGGCATCCAGCTCAGATCCAACACAAATGTCGTTGGCATGGCTACCGAGCCTCTCGTCTTCCCTCAGGGGATTGCCAGTCAGGCAGAGGAGAAACATTGGGCTCTGCACGGCCACAGCATGAAGCGGACTGGGGTAGCGATACACATCATTCCCGTTTTTAGACACCAGATCACACTGGTACTTGGGATTCACATCTGCAATGACACCAAGGGAATTAGACTGTGATGTGGAGGGGGAATGGCCAACTGCCCCTGAGGCCTGGTCTTCACAGTGGCCTTCTTTATATTCCAACCATCCTATGAGATCTGAAAAACATTTAAAGGTACACTCTGGAGAAATGAATTGGTCAGCACCATCTCGACTCTGGCCAGTTTCTACGAAGACAAATTCATGGCTAGAGGGAGAATGCCAAAGAATCAACAAATACTCCACAAGCTATTCTACTATTTCACATACAGTTCACACTACTGGGTGACGGAAAAAATAATTAACAAAGGAATTTTTAACAAGCTATAACTGTGAAGGAAAAATATTCAGTCATTAAAAATGCTTTCAGGGGCTTCCCCAGTGGCACAGTGGTTGAGAATCCACCTGCCAATGCAGGGGACATGGGTTCGATCCCTGGTCCGGGAAGATCCCACATGCCGCGGAGCAGCTAAGCTCGTGTGCCACAACTACTGAGCCTGTGCTCCAGAGCCCATGAGCCACAGCTACTGAGCCAGCGTGCCGCAACTACTGAAGCCTGCGCGCCTAGAGCCCATGCTCCACAATGAGGGAAGCCACTGCAATGAGAAGCCCGCACACCACAACGAAGCGTAGCCCCTGCTCGCCACAACTAGAGAAAGCCCGCGTGCAGCAACGAAGACCCAACACAGCCAAAAAAAAAAAAAAAAAAAAATGCTTTCAGGGCTTCCCTGGTGGTGCAGTGGTTGAGAGTGCACCTGCTGATGCAGGGGACACGGGTTCGTGCCCCGGTCCGGGAAGATCCCACATGCCACGGAGCGGCTGGGCCCGTGAGCCATGGCCGCTGAGCCTGCGCTCCGCAGCAGGATAGGCCACAACAGTGAGAGGCCCGCATACCGCAAAAAAAAAAAAATGCTTTCAAACTATTGAATAATATGGGGAAAACACCTTAAAGTGGAGAGAAAATCATAATAACAGACTATTGATTACAGTTTTATTAAGACTGGCTATATTCGAAGAAAAAAGTCTGAAATGCAGCACGCCAAGATGCTAATAGAGCACTAGCATCTCAATGTGGTGGGAAAGCAAGTAATGTTTACTTTCTTCTGTATTTTCTATTTTCTAAATTTTCAGTAAATACGTACTGCATTATTACTGGAAAAATAAATGTTTTTTGAGTCGTTCTTTCTCTAGGCCACTCTCCCTTCTGTGTTCTATTCCTGGTTTCCCTTTAAAATACTTCAGATAAACTATACTCTCTATGTGCTTCCTCCTCATTTTTAATTTTTTTTTAGACCTAATTATTAATGACATGTGTTCTAGTATAACTGTCAATTGAAAGGTCAGGGTAGCTAATCAAATTTCAATAGACACTAATTAAATTTAAATAATAATCACCCTATGTTTTCAATAGTGACACTAAAAAATAAAGTACAATATTTTAGGAGGGAATTCTTGATGATGTTTTAAAAGACTGAGTAGTAGTATTAATGAATAAATTTCCCACATCTCAAAAATGTAGATGCCAAAATACAATGACATCAAGCTTTCTTGCTTAATTAAATGATTTTGCTCTCGTCTTGGCATACATTATAAATATCAAATCCCCTGAACGACCTTTAGTTAGAGAAAATCAAAGTTTTTGTCACTATTTAATTTGTTGTCCATTATAATTATATTTATTCACTCAAATATTGAAAACCCACTACATGCTAGGTTCTATGTTAATTGTTAATTTAAGGGAAAGCTCCATGAATTCCAATGATAATTAGCAGTTGGGTGGGGGCGGGGAAGGGGGGGAATACAGTCTAGACCCAGAAATGATATGATTCATTTGTAAACAAAAGACTATTGTAAAATAAAAGTGCCATGTCCCCAATCCCACCTCCACTGCCAATAAATAGTTTGTTGTAAGAAGGGGAAACCTCTCTAGCTAATATCCTTGCCCATCCCTCCTCACTACCCCAAGGCCTATCCTTGTCTTACTTTAAGCCACATTTACCTACACATCTTTCATCTCTTTTTCCTCCATAAAGTTAAGGAACAAGACAGGTATCCCAGCCGGCAAGGGCCAGCCCAACTGTCTCAATTATGTGAAGACGTGGCATTTGGGATAGCAGGAGCCTGTCTTTAAGGAAAACCTATACCAAAGTACCTTTAATAGGTTTATAAAATTTCCCTCTGAAGCCAGATCTGCAGAGTGAAAGGGAGCAATTACCAATGAACTTGAGGCCCAGATACTCTAGATAACACAGATTTGTGCTTCGCCAAACATTTGCTGCTAACAACACACACTGTACAAAGACATCAGCCAATTAGCAGCCTCAGTTGTTTAGTGTTACGTTTGCATTGCCTGGACCTCAGAAATTCAACCTTTTACCCAAGTGGACAACACATACAAACCAAGGGTGCAGTGACTTGTGCCAGGACCCACAGCTCCTCTAACTTCCATATTTTCTCTGATCTTCTGAGGAATCGTACTAAAGCATAACTAAGGAAGGTGTCCCGAGTTTCAGCAACAACTCTGCCATTCAGCAAATGAGAAGCCTCTGACAAAGGCATATAAAACCAAATTCCTCCTCTGTTCGTCGAGAAGGTTGAACACAACAATTTCTGGATTCCCTCGGTGTGGTGGAAAAACATGGACCTGGCAGATAGTCCTAAGCTTGAACCCTGCCTCTGTCACTTACTCTCTATATAACCTTAAGCAACTTACCTAACCTAACCTCAGCAGGCCCCATTTTTCTGATACATAAAATGGAGCGAACAACACTTGTGCCCTGCAGAACTCTCGGGAGGATTCAAAGCACATAAACGTATGCAGAGCACACAGCAGTGTGTGACACATAGTGGAAATGCAGAAACGCTTCCTGTATCAACAATGGCATGATTCTCTCTAGAGGTCACTGCAAGAATAGCCCAAAATGGGCAACATGGTCTAGGGGATCTCACCCTATCCACCTGCTAAAAGAAGAGCGCTGCCATCATTCTGGAGAACAAGGAGGGGCCACTGCTACCAGAAGTGCCAAGCAGCTCTTAGCCAGGCTGACAGATATATTTAACTTAATGTAAGCTTTAGCTTTAAATGATTAATAGAAGAAGAAAACAGATCCAAAGTAATTTTGAAAAGAAAATGCAAACAACTGGACAGCAAAAGCTCAAAAAACAGAGCTCAAGAACTATAATATTGGGACAGGATTTCTAAAAATAAGTTATCTTGCTATCATCAGAATATAAAGCCAGGTGATACCCAAAGAGGACTGGAATTGTGGTGATCTTGATTCTAGATGCAACTATGGCACTAAATGCAGAAAGCTGATGAAATTCTCTGAGCCTTTGTTTTTCATCAGTAGAAGCTAGACAACCTTTAAAGACCTTTGACCCCTTCCAATTAAAAATGTCTATCAACTGTAAAAAGTCTTACCTGCAGATTTGGGGCAACCATCTGAGATAGTCAAGGTTGCCTCCAAGGGGCTGCAGAAACAGGTGCTGGAATGACAACTGGATAAACACTCACTAAAGACGGAGTTCGAGGAATTGGAAAGGGATCCCGAAGCCCCATCACTCAGTTCATAAAACCCTACAAATAAAAAACACCATTTGGGATTAAGATCATACCAAGCAATAACACACATTTGTGCCTAAAAGGAAATGGGGTAACCATGTAGAAAAGGTAGGAAAGGGAGACTATGAGAGGGAGGGGCACCAATTTTGGTTCACGAGATTTAGTGTCCTGACTTTATGGTTTCATTTCCAGCAATCTTTGGAAAAAGGCAAAAAGCTCATAACTATGGGTATGTTTCAAAGCTAAGAGTACCCTCACTCTCAAACTGACTTAGACCCCACCTTTAAAGATGTGCAAGGAAAGAGACTTAGATCTGTCAAACTTCAGCTTTTGCACGGACATTTCAGAAAGAATAACTTGAAGAGAAAAACAAATCTATTTAAGTAGCCAAATGGTTTAAAAGAAAAAAAGAACAAACTTTTGAAGTGGTCTCAGGAAGCTGAAGTGTGACTAATTTTCTAGCCCAGTTCTGACTTTCTCAAGTTTCAAAGGAGGAGCACTCTTCCAGAAATCTGAATAGAAGCTTTTATTTTTAAACTCAGGAGACTTCAGTCAGATCAATCTCATTATTATAAAATTTTGTTGTCTAACAAACTTATCTACAAAACAGAAACAGCCTCACAGACATAGAGAACAGACTTGTGGTTGCCAAGGGGGAGGGGAGTGGGGGAGGGATGGATTGGGAATTTGGGATTAGCAAATGCTAATTATATAGAGAATGGATAAACAATAAGGTCCGACTGGGAACTATAGCACAGGGAACTATATTCAATATCCTGTGATAAACCATAATGGAAAAGAATATGAAAAAGAATGTATATATACATATAACTGAATCACTTTGCTGTACAGTAGAAATTAACACGACATTGTAAATCAACTATACTTCAACAAAACAAATTTTTTTTAAAAATTTGTTTTCTGATTTTGTTTCCCTCTTATGCAACGGAATGGCAGACTTCTCTTGTTTTGTTTTATTCTCTCCGCACTGGAAACGAACTCCACTGCCATTTGCAGGTCTGGGAACGCTAAGCACAGGGGGCCAAAGCAGAACTCATGACCGCAGAATTCCTCCTTGTGCTCCCACACTCACCTGAGCTGGGGCGGCTGTCTGTCTCCAGGTGCTCCTCAGATGTCTTTTCCACATCCAGTCTCAGGTCACTTATCTGCTTGTCGAGTTCCTGCAACTGGTTCAACAAACCAGCATCTCTTCTCCTCAAACAATTCTGATTAGGAAGAAAGGGAGAAAGGAAAAACAAACAAATTTTGGTGACAGAGAACCAGAAAGTCTGGCTCTAAGTATTCAAATTACCATCTGAAGAGTTCCCTACATCTTCCAAAACCAAAATTTTTACTGGATGACCTGAAATAAAGAAAAACTTCAAGAATATGTCCTACGTTGAATTCCACTTTCTCACATTTTGTGGTGATATAGTTTCTTCATAAAAACAAGACTTGCTTTTAGTTTCAACTAATATATATATATATATATATATATATATATATATATATATAAACTTACTTTTTATAGGTAGTATGAGAAAAACCCACTGAGATTTTTCAAAAACCCTCTGTGTACAGCCAGTTTTTTACAGAACAGTACTTCACTGTAGACTCTTTAATTTGTCAGAGTATAACAGATTTCCTACAATACACTATAATCTTACTTAGGTGAGATTTTCTGGCCAAATGTCCTGCAGAGTTTTGTTTTCTATTAGTTGCTTTGTGGGGTTTAATCAGTCTTAGGGTCTTTGAAAGTGAGAAACTAATACTAATAGCCAGTGCCAAGTATAATGTGAGCTGGCAGAATCCAAAACCCTCAAGGGAAGGTCCATCAAGATTTGAACTCAGCTCGGGTTTCCAAAGGTGACAGACCGTAGTGCTAACTCACACCGCCACCTAGTGCTTCCTATTGCTGGGCAAGCAAAAAAAACAAAACTCAAAAGGCATCTGGTTCAAATCACAAATGCCAAGTCTACAAATGAAAACAGTACCACAAACACTGAGTGGACGGGAATTCTCCTGACATGCTGCCTTGCTCCCCTCCAGGGGTCAACAGGAATGCGCCACTCACAGTTGTGAGATTCAGGAAGACAAGAAGGTGCTATTGTATAAGACAATGCACACAATATCAATGACAGGCATAACCAGCAAGAATTGGCTCAAATCAGCGTCTGCTACTAAAAAACACAGCAAAATGCCAAAACAGAGGTATTGCACAAACCACCATACACATATTGTACATCCTTACAAAACAGATGCTTATGAATCTACCCCTCCTGTCTGTTCTTTGACTTAAAACGCGTGGAGACATAACATGATTGTTTGTTAGAATGAGTTCAGAAAAAAATGAACCAAACAAGTCAAATCACTTTGATGCTCAAAAAAGAGACAAATTATCTGAAAAGAGATAATACAAGAAAACACTTGACAAATAACCACACAGCATCACTGTTGGTAATCGTAGTAGGGACATTATCTAGCGTGCGACTAGTTTCAGATAGTATCACATGGTCAGATAAGGATTTTTTTTTTCTCCTGTTTTCAAAACTACATTTTTGAGGTCACCGAAACAAAGCTGCCGCCATTACTCTGAGGCTGGGTCAAAAGCTGTTCATCAATACATTAAGCGCCGAAGTTCTTTTTCTTCCCCATTAATGAAGACGGCAGAGAATGTCTGAGACGCTGACACAAATCCAATGATAAATGCTCCCTGAGAGCAGGTTTTTCTCTTCGCCCACCTCCACCTCAAGTCACAGCCAGCAGTACATATAAAATATGAGGGGAGGGGGCACTTTCTCCAGCCAAATTTCCATCATTTGCATCGGTTTTAGCCGCCTTATACAAAAGGGCTTCTATCTTAAATTAAGCAGCAGCCCCGGCAAAAGCTGGCAGGCTGGGAAAAGCCTTGGGAGGGGCAGGTTCCCCGCGGCCGCTTCCGAGTAATCGTAAAATTCGGCATTGGACAGTCAACCGCGCCACAAGCCCCCTCCTCGGCTTTTGTCCCCTCTCGGCGGGAGGACATGAAGCCAAGAAGCTCCCCCAAAGAAATGCTATTTTAAATGAGGCTTTGCAAACCTTCGGGGAGAGGGCACGCTTTCGTCTAACTGGAGAGTTTGAAGGTAACAACCAGGAGACTCCAAGAATTCCAAAGGCAAAGCAGGAGGGGAGGGCGGCCACCCCCGCCCGGCCGTCCGCGCGGGGTTGCCAGCCCCTTTACCTGACACAAAGCGGGCACACGCCGGGATCGCGTGGGCGTCGGCAGCCCACGCGCCGCGGGCGCCCTCGGGAACCCAGGTCGGGGGGGCACCGGGCGGGGGTCCCGGGAAGCCAAAGGATTTCCCCAGTCAGAGGCACCCCAGCGCCCACCGCAGGCCACCTGCCCGACCCCCGGTCCGTCTGCAGGGACAGCCGTGCCCCACCTCCGGGCACGACCTACCAATTGCTTCCTCAGCAGCAAGATGTTCTCCTCCAAGAACTTCTCCTCCAGGCGGCTGCGCTGCGCCGCCTCCCCCGGCAGCTCTCCGGCGCGGGCTGCAGCTGCCCCCGCGCCCCCAGAGCTGCGCAGGGCGCCCCGGACCAGCAGCTCCTGGCGCTGGCGCAGGTACTCCAGCTCCGCCAGCCCGGCCAGCGTGGCCTCCTGCCGCTCGCGGGTGCGCTGCCGCTCCGTGTCCGCCTCGCCCTTCTCCCGCCAGCGCCCCTCGGGCTCCGCCGTGCGCTGCTCGCCCCGGACCGGCGCCGGCGGCTCCAGCTCCCTCGCCGTCCCGGCCGGACTCGGTTTCATGGCCCCCAACCCTACAGCGCGCACCCGTCCCCGCAGCCGGGCCGCCCGGGCGGAGGAGCGGGCGCTAGGGCTGCGGCCGCGGACTCATGCCTCCCGGCGGCCGGGGCGCGGCGGCAGGGGCGGAGACCCGGAGCGCTCGGAACCCGCGCGCGCGGCCGCTGCCTGCGGCCGTCCGGGACCGGGCGGCGCCGTCCGCTGTCGCCACGCGTCCCTCGCCGCGGCCCCGCAGCTGATAACGCCCTGCCCGGCGCTACGTCACGCGCGGCGGCCCGGCGAACCCCCGCCCGGCGCCCGCCTCCCCGCGCCGGCCCCTCGGCTGCGAGGCCCGCTCCCCCCCGGCTTCCCCCTCTAGTGTCAGGGGCGCCGCTCGCGCTCGGCGCCGGCCTCCTCCTCGCCGGGCCCTCCCCGCTCCTCCCTCTCTCCTCCCCCGCTCTTCCCGAGGGCCTCCTCGCCCCCTTTTCGGGTTTACAGCACCCAGTTTTTGCCTCGCTCCTTATTGGTTCTTTTCCCTCGCACAAAGCAAGGGGCGAGCACCTCGAGCCCCAGCATCCTGTTACAGTCGGCCTCGCAGGCAGGGTCCGCGAAGGGACGCGGCAGTTGGGCTCCCCAGAGAACTTTCTGAAACTCGACCGAGTTGAAGCACACAACGTTAACCCTTTCCCCACCCGTCCACTGTTCGTACCCACTCAGGCTGATTTAGGTTTCTTTCACCTTACCCAGCAAGGTACTGCGAATGTATTCAAAGACCATTTCTTGGGTTTGGCTTTTTGGACTCCAAGTTGTAAAGGCAGGCACTACAAGGCACAGTGCAACGTTGTCCTAAAACAGTTTCACTCTTAGTTTTGTTGCTGTTGTTTTAATCTTTTCACGGAAGGCATTTATCAATAAAATTAGGCAGGAGGATGTCGCTCTATAGCAAGCGATTGCATCAGTTCTTTTGCAAGCGCCGGGTTGAGTCCGCGCGCCTGCGCCCTTTGATTTTTGTTTGAGTTTTTTATTGTTATTTAGTCTGCGAGCACAAGAACTCTGACTCTGAAACCAGACTGCCTGAATCTGAATCCCCTTTCCAGCCAAGACTAGCTGTGCAGGCAAGTAACTTCACCTCTCTGTGCCTCCGTTTCCCCAACGGCAAAATGGAGCTAACAGAAGGAGTCTGTTGTTAAGAATTATAATAATATACAGTATATAATATATATGGGAGTAGGGGTGTTTACAACGTGGCAGGCACATAGATAGTAAAGGTTCTATGAGTTGTATCTTTTTTTTTCCTCCAGAGGGACTAATAAACTTTTCCCCTGCAGTAGCATTTGTGGTATGGTCATCTCTGCTTGGGACACTGGTCGCAGGGAATTTCAGTGGGATAGGGGTCTGGAAATGCCACTAGCTGGCTTGTCTAGGGAAAAGTACCATATCTCTTTTAAACAGCAGTACATCCAAGAGCCTCAGAAATCGAACCCAGCAAGTCGCAATTTGCTGAAGTTCAGGCAAAGTGTTGTGTGAAGGAGTGCATCCTATATCATTATTTCAGACTCTTACACCTTTACCCAGCTGCTTAGCCCTGCTAAGAATTCTCCATTTCTCCCCTCTGCCTAGTCCAACCTTCTTCCCTCCAAGATCAGTTCAGTTCTCTCCTCTGAACTCCTGTTAACTGCATGAATATTTGATTCTTACCAAATGCTATTTGTATGGTTATTTATATAGGTACGTACACTTACATCTATGTACGTAGGTGTTTATGTGTATCCCTTCTCTCCAATTACATTATTAAAGTTCCCTGAAGGCAGTGATTCTTTTAATATCCTCTTAGTATTACTGTACTCAGGACAATGCCTTTGCAAGCATTCAAGAAACTGCAGGTTGGTTGTAAATTGTTTTCTCATTAACATACTTTCCAGCTAACTTAATAGTACCCATTTAATCTCTGCAACAAATAGAGTCAAGTTGACATGACTTGAGTCATGTCATAGAGTTTTGTTGACAATAGAGTCAACAAAACAAAAACCAGAGTTCTCTTGCCACCCTCCATTGACTTCCCCATTGCTGCCCCTCACAGACTAACTGGAACTATATCTACAACCATGATTCATAATTAACCAGATTGTATATTAGATCTAAAAACAGAGTTATGCTGAGGTGCTCATCAACATACAAAATTAATTCCATTCAGTTCACCTATGCTTTATGCCTACTGTGTGCCAGACACCATACTTGATAATACAGGAATGAAATTTCCCTCCCTAATTTTAGTAAGGCACTAAAGAATAATGACTAATCCTGTCTACCAAATGCCACTCACCCATGTCCTCTGTCATTGTCTCATGCTATTCATTTCTAGGCAAGCTTCTTGCTTTCTAGTTCTGAATTAGATTCCTTCTGGCCGGGTGGAATCTATTATTGTGGCCTGTGTTATGTCACACATCGACAACTATATTTATATAGTTGAGGGGGGGAAAAAGCTGAAACATGTTTTTACACACTACTAATAAATCTTGTTAAAGCAGACAAGTCGCTGTGTCTCCAAACCTCCCCACCTCCCAAGCCCCCTACCCACCAAATGCCACTTTGAGCTGGCTCATTAGTCCAAAGCAACCATTTGCCCTAACAGCTTGTACATCTCCATGAAAAAGCGTTCCCAGCAAGTTTCAATATTAAAAGTAATGTATTCAAATGGTTCCGCCAATAAAATGGTCGCAAATAGGAAAAAAGGTCATGCTTTCTAAAGTGTCCATTACACATTAATAAATAATGCTGCTCATTCACGCGCCAATTAAAACAAACTCAGGCTGTCAAGTGAAGTTAGAAGCAAGGAGCTCAATGCTGTAATTGTTTTTCCAGGAAAACTCCCAATGTTGTCAGATTAAGTGTGCCTGGTTGGGTTGCCCCTCTTCTCTTCTTAACCCAACAGCCAATTTTTCTCCTCTCCAATTTAGTCCTCTGGCTTTCTTTCCTCTTTGGTTCTTTGTTTTGGTTGCAGGTATTTGGGACGCAGTTGAAGGTAATCACCCACTGTTCACTGCTCCCTCCTATCAGAGACAGGATCTCACTTCCCCCTATTGTTTTTTTTTTTTAATTTTTAATTTTTATTTATTTTTAAATTTATTTTTGGCTGCGTTGGCTCTTCACTGCTGCACGCAGGCTTTCTCTACTTGTAGCGAGCGGGGGCTACTCTTCGTTGCAGCGCGTGGGCTTCTCATTGCGGTGGCTACTCTTGTTGCGGAGCATGGGCTCTAGGTGCGCAGGCTTCAGTAGTTGTGGCACGCGGGTTCAGTAGTTGTGGCTTGCAGGCTCTAGAGCTCAGGCTCAGTAGTTGTGGCCCAGGGGCTTAGTTGCTCCGCGGCATGTGGGATCTTCCTGGACCAGGGATTGAACCCGTGTCCCCTGCGTTGGCAGGCGGATTCTTAACCACTGCGCCACCAGGGAAGTGTCCCCCACCCCCACCCCCACCCCCACCCCCCGATTTGATTTTTCTTTCCCTTTCTTTTTAAAGCAAGTGCTGGTGCTTCTTCCTCCTCTAAAGCCACTTCATCTTCTTTGTAGTATCGCGCAGCTCTCCTTAGTTCTTTTGCTTTCCCTGGAGGCCTCTGTCTTCTCAGACAAGCTGCTAATCGACGCTCAGAAAGTGTGACATTAAAGACGGGGACGGGGTGGATCTGCTGCCCAGAAGATCTGGAGAGTAAGATAAAGTTGCCAGCATGAAAAAGAGTCTCGACTGAATATATCACAGTCGTGTAGCTTATGCTTAAAGATATTTCCTGGGCAGGGTCAGAAAGGGTCCCTCAGATCACACAGTCTGACGCTTTGCCCTTGGGCAGAACAACTCCCAACAGCACCCTCACAAAGTCTGAGCACCACTGTACAAATGCCTTATCCAGCAGTGAACATTCTTTTACAGCCAAGCAAAGTAAGGCGCATCAATTGCACGTTTTGCTATAGAGTAAAGCAACAAAATGATGCCTTGCAGCTTTTATGGCCAAACACAAATGATGTAATTGGGAAAAGCTGTCTCCAAATAGGAGGGAAAAAAATAAAGGGCAATCCTTTGAGTTGGGGGTGATGACCACCATTCGAGGGACTGGGATCAAAGCTCCAGCCAGACATCAAAGCCCATCTGAGTCTAATGCCAGAAGAGCCACAGTGAATTAAACTTCATATATAAACTAATTATAGCCTGACCCCACAATCAGGCTTCAGTGAGCACGTAGGGGAAAGAAAGCAGACATTGAAACAAAAGATCAAGAGAAAAGAAGGTTGGTAGCAAAACTGGGCAACATCATGGCCCTGACCACTTTACAAATCTTTTGAGGGCAGAGGGGAATCAGGGAATGGCAGCGGAAACAGCAAACTTTTGACAATGCTGGTCTTGTCTGCAAAGCTATGAAACAGCTTCTTCCACCCTCACAGACTCGTGCACAACCAGAGGCATCCTTATTCCTGGAAGAAAAGGTTTTCTTTTAGCTCTTTTTTAGCACTGTGAAAGAAGTTCCCCGGCACCAGATTTCTGCTGAAGGAGCGAGCACAAGGTGATTCCATGAAGTTTAGGTGTGGATTCCCAGCACATCTGTCTGGCAGTGCCTGGCGCTGCCCACACTTTCAATCACTGATGTCTCCACCAGCTTTGGACTTTAGTCCCTTAGCTCTGCCGTTTCAGCTGGTTATCTTTACAGATGGAAAGCGCAGCATAGCAACTGTGCAAATACCCTAGAACTACTTGCTCTGGTAACAACACCACGAAATAAGACTACTTCATCCCTAGGCAAAATTTAAAAGTGTTTCAATTACAAGTGGCCTCTTTAAACAATTATATTCAGTGGATTTTGCCCTTACTCTGATTTATTGGGACCAGTCACCAATTATTTGAAAGTCTCAATCCCATGAACTGGCAAACCATTGCACATCTGATTTGACAATCCAAAGAACATTTTCAGTCATTTTTTTTGTAGATAAGCGTTAGTGATTTCTTAAAATCACAAAGTCCAAGTGTATAACCTGAGTCTCTTAATTAAGAGAAAAAAATTTAAAGCAGGCATTCTTATAAGATAAAATCAAATATATACCATCATCATTACATTGCACCTCTTTGAGCGATTATTCATGTATTCAACAGATATTTGAGTACCTAATACATGTCTGGCGCTGGGGACAAAATGGTAAACAAATCAGACATAGTCCCTACCTTCATGGAGCTTAAGGTCTAGGAGGTAAACCGACACTAATTAAATAATTACACACATCTGTGATATATATATATATATATATATATATACACATATATATATACATATATATATCCAAATTGTGAAACTACCACAATTTGCAAAATAATATAGTGGGATGTGTAAATAATTTCATATTTTAAGAACAGAGAGGGGCTTCCCTGGTGGCGCAGTGGTTGAGAGTCCGCCTGCCGATGCAGGGGACATGGGTTCGTGCCCCGGTCCGGGAAGATCCCACATGCCGCGGAGCACTGGGCCCGTGAGCCATGGCCGCTGAGCCTGTGCGTCTGGAGCCTGTGCTCCGCAACGGGAGAGGCCACAACAGTGAGAGGCCCGCGTACCGCAAAAAAAAAAAAAAAAAAAAAAAAAAGAACAGAGAGAAAGGCATCAATATAAATTATCCTTGGAGGCTAATATTTCTTTTAATCCTGTCTAATTGTGTCATCTTAACAAGTAAATATAATTATTGATATTGTATTAAAAAACGGCATCCACACTTCATTTTTCTTTTTTAAAATAATATTTTCAAAGCAGATATATTCTATGATTCTATCCAAAAAGTAATACTCAAGTGAAATCACACACACCCCTCAAAATTATTGACCTTTATAAAGGTTTTTTACAGAGAAGGGGATCTTATATTTAACTTTTTATTATCTTTTTAAAAAATATTTACTCTCCTTAGAGCTACATTTGAAAGGTCTATAGGGAGATACTTGATCTATAGCAAACTAACAAAATTTTCATCTAAATATCATTTATTAAAAGGTAGTAACTAATATATGTAAGTAAACTTGAAGATAACTAATTTCCTTACAGATCTGTTTATTACCTTTTCCTCAGAATAATCTCAGAAAGGAGAAAGCTTCGCACCAGTGCATGGTACTCTGAGCGATTTCCAGTGTGGTTTCCCGATCAACATTTCTACACCAGCAAAGGGAAATGACCAGGTGATGCTTTGCTGAAGAGCTCTGGTTATTCAGGTGAAAGCAGAGGTTTCTGCTTTAGGATTTAGACAGTAGGTCCAGTTCTTTCATTTCCTTTGCTCCTATGAACCTAGACTCTCTGAGGCCAGGGAGAAACCGAACCAGAGCTCATAACGAGCTCCCACCCTGAGTTCTGGGCAGGTGTTTGCCTCCAAGACCCACTAAGCCACTTTAATTAAGATCCCTCGGGGGCCTCAGGACCCCTGTGGAAAAGTCCAGAATGCCATTATCGCCCCGAGAGTGCCTGAAAGCGCTGGCTGCCGCCTGAGGCTTAGGTGGCCTCGCCCCACAGGGAGCCGCTTCCTCTAATCCCGCTGCACCTCCGCGGCAGCGCCCGCCGTGTGAAGAGTAGCACGTCCACTTCAAACAGAAATCGGGCCTTGGGTCTGTTTGGGCGGAGGGGAAGGCAGGGGGTGGTGAAGAGCCGCAGATTCAAAGAGAAGTCAGCTGGGATGACAGGCAGCGGTTCCAGCCCCCAGAGACTGAAGTGGCTGACAGGAGGCCGAGGGGCTCCGCTTCCATCTCCCTCTGCGCCCCGGGGGTGTCTCCCTCCGGGGCCGGGACTCTTTGAAGTCAGGGAGGATGGTTTTGACAACAGATGGGACAATTCGCTTCTGTTCAGTTTGGTCCGTGCAGACTAAATCCAAACAGAGTGGGGGGAGTTTTGCCTCGTGATAAAGGAACGCTGCCATTTTGTCACACCCAACTCTTCCCCCTCCCAGGCCCCATGGAGGAATTTGCTTGACCCTCTCTAACCTTTAATACATGCTGTTTCCACAGAAGAAATAATCCGATTCTAACATTAGCGCTCACTGTTGTGGTGAGAGGCTGTACACTGAGGGTCAGGCCAGGCTGGATTTGAACCCCAGCTGCACCCCACTCCATGGCTCGGTAATGCCCACCATACACTGGTGTTGCCAACTTGGACCTCTCTCAGCCTCGTCTTACTCATCTGTGAAATGGGCCTTATACCTAACCTTAAAGAGAGGTTGTGAAATGTCTGGAAATAAATGTTGGTTACCCCAAAGTCCCCAATGTTACACGTGCTTGCACCCTCCCACACACAGAATGGACATTTAAGGACGTTCCTCTCAGATACAAATTATCATTAACCATTGCTTTGCCAGTTTTCATATATTGCTTCGAAATTTTTCCTAAAGCATACATGTCATATTGTTTTCAAAACATTTTATCTGGTTTTGAACTGTGATTTCACCCACTGGCACTTGAGGCTGCCAAGATGAAACACAGGGATCCTGCCCTTAGAAACTATATGGACCCATAGAGCAATATGGTGTATTGGAAAGAGCATACATAAGCTTTGGCCAGCGTTCAACTCCTTAAAAAAGTCTTTTAATCTCTCTGAGCCTCAGTTGCCTTATTTGTAAAATGGGATCACAGTTAAGTCACAGACAGTATATGAAGGATCTGGCACGTTATAAATGCTGAAGAACGGTTGACTTCCTTCTTTCTTCACCTTCATCGTTTATCTGAGGTATTATTTAGGTTAATGAAGTCTATTTGGCCCCTTCCTTTTTTTTGCATGGCCTTTGATTATGGAACATTTCAAAACACAAAAGTAGAGAGAATGGTATGATGAATTCCCATGAAACCATCACCCAGGTTAACAATTAAAAATAGATTATGAACAGGGCACATTTAGAAATAAATATTTTGATAATTTGGGGCTCAACGGATATAGAGTTACAGATTAAAGCCGTATTCCCGTCTTTAGTTTAATGCCAGGCGTATAATAAGCATTCAATAAATGCTAGATATTACTATCATTGTTATCACTTATTTTTTTCTAAACATATCCAAAAACCTTTTACAGAGCTTATATAATACACCTTTCATCCAAAGGGGGCAAAGCGTTTCCCACAATCCTTACAGTACATCATGATGTGGGGAGATGAAGTTACCCTGAAGAAAAAGCCGTGGAGTGATTCTCACAGCCTCTCAGGACAAGACCCCGGTTACTGGTCCCGTGGTTCTTGTTCTTGTGCACCAATGCCTTTTTCCCTCGTGCTCTGGCTCACCTGCTGAGCTTGGCAGTGAGCTCCTTGAGAACTGGATTCATGCCTGATGCAGCTTTACCTCTCCAGGGAAAGTGGCTGGGTGAGTGCTTAATGTTCAAAGTCATAGAGTCTGGAACAAAGTACTATTAGGAAAAGAACTAATGAAGCCAAATTAGCTTGAAAATTAGTTAAAGCATCCCCAGTGTCTAGACTGAGTTTCCTTCATTTGGGTTAGAGAGGTCTTTTTTCATGAACAACTAAATCTACTATGATACATAGATTAAAACTACTGGACCCTTTTGGCCATTATATATAGAAACACTGAAGCCAAGAATGTGAATTCAAAAACTCATAAGTAAATTCTTGGCTTAATCAGTGTTGCCTCTTATTCAATTTGACTTTAAACTCCTCAAGGGCAGGGACAAATCCTACTTCCTTCCTCAAGGGCAGGGACAAATCCTACTTCCTCTCTAACTCCCTCAGAACAAAGCCCGATACAAAGCAGATACTCACCAAATGCTTGTTTAATTCAATCGCCTTTCAAGGTAGATTGAGATGGAATCCCGTCTCTGATGGACTGGCTTTGGAAAATTCTACAAATAGATCTTTAGAAACAAAATTGGGTACTTTTCCAGTCAGCTCCACTTTCAGAAACAACTTCTGTAAGTTTGTGTCTTTTAGGAAAATATTGAGGAAACAGGAAAAAGAGGAACCATTCCATTTCTGAAAAGATAAGAATAAAGTCTGATAAAGACAAAAGGCATTTGGGGTCAGTAGAGTTAAAACAAACTCAGACTGCCCAGCCTGTTTGAAGTTGACAAGAAACAGAGAATGACCCACTGGTCCATTATGGAGCACAAAGCAACTTAATCAGCATTTCATCAATGAGACGACACCATGGGGTAGCCCAGCCAGGCCAACTGGCACTGTGTAAAAAGCCGTGGGTATTTTTACCCAAAGAGCATTTCTACCTGAGCACATCTGTGTGTGTTTGTGTGTGTGCTGAGTGTAAGGATGAGGAATGGCAGGGGGTATCACTAACGTGGGATCCATGCTTTCTCATTGCTTCCCATAATGGGATTCCTATGAAGATTCTTAAAAAATGGTTTCATTTTCTTTTGTCATTAATTCAGGTTTACTCCTTCATGATAGTTTGTAGCACCTCACAGAGTCCTAAGCACCTACTAGGAGTTTAATACAACGCTTGTTGTATTGGGTAGGTACAAGGGGTAGAAATCACTAATGTAATATTAAACAGATGCATTTCCACTGAAGACATACTTTGGTGAGGGCTCTTCTAACTGAAAATGTTTCCTTTCCTATGCTATCACTTATATGTGGAATCTAAAAAAATGATACAAATGAATTTATTTACAAAACAGAAATAGACTCCCAGACCAAGAAAACAAACTTATGGTGGTTACCAAAGGGCAGCGGGGTGGGGGGATGGGTGATAAATTAGGAGTTTGGGATTAAAATGTACACACTACTATACATAAAATAGATAACCACAAGGACCTACTATAGAGAACATGGAACTATACTCAATATCTTGTAATAACTGTTAATGTACGAGAATGTAAAAAAAGAATATATATAACTGAATCACTTTGATGTACACCTGAAACTAACACAACATTGTAAATCAAATATATTTCAATAAATTTTTTTTTAAAGAATGGTTCATTTCCAAAGATGGATGCATGTGAGCCCACTTCTCTGAGCGCAGAAAGTTTTACGTTAAAAACTGTTCCAACCTCAAGCCCTTCTTCCTAGTCAACCTGCACCTGGGAAAGACCCAAATATACTCTGACTGACGCTGGGTTCTTCTCAGGATTTTTCCAGGAAGCCAGGATCTTACCTTGCCAACTGCTGTAGCTGCAGCTGCTTCAGTCAACTACAAAGGGAGGGAAATCTGGGGCTGCTGCATGACCGGTGTCCCTTCAAGCATCAGGCTGCCCTTTGCACCTGGGGGATTTCACTGGCTTAGGAAAAGCAACACAGAAAAAAAAGCCCAGAGCTTACAAATATACCTTTTCCCTCCCCTTTTAGCTCATTTCCACATCAAAGAATTAAGTTTCTCTATTTTCAAGAGAGCTGAGGCCATTTTAGAATTACAACGCATACCACTCTCTTAATCTGGACCAACTATGTCTCCTGACACTGTCCAAACCACATCACCCTCTCTTTCCTCCCTCCTTCCTTTTTAAATATCCCCTCTCCTCTGAGGACCCTAAATAAGCATCTTGGCAATGGAAGGCAGTAGAAATTAAAGTGGATCTTTGGCATATCATATACTGTTGAAGAAACACAGAAAACTGAGAGCTGTTTAGCATGTGACCGAAGCGGGGACTTTGACCCTTAATAATCCAAGAAGGGAAGCATGCAGATATGTTGCTATGCATCACTAGGTAATTGCTTGAATTCTCGGTCTTTACAAAAAGTTTGTCATCCTGTCCAACTTGTCTTCTGAGAAAGAATGAAATTAGCTCTTTACCTTTCCCCCATCATCACAAAGAACAAAACCCCAAAGCTAGGTGATTATGTTTCAGGCCCCTGTATATCCATCCCTTCTGCCCCATATGTTCTGACTGGGAGCCTATCAGAAGAATGTGAATAATGAGGCTACGTTTTCTTTTGACCCAGCTGTTTACAAACAAAGCTCTGCCTTCTAGGAAAGGCAATGAGATTTAAATTGCTGAAAATTATCAGCCTCAACTCATCGAAATTTCATTGCAGTGCTACTCATTCAGGAAATGGGAACCATGAGAAATTTCCCTTTTTTAAAATTGCCACCAGATGTGGCATACAAAGAATCTTTATGAAAATATCACACAGTAGCCAATGCCCTCCAATTTTTTCTTCTGACACTTTGGTCAGAAAATGAATAACAAACCACTGATCAGAGAAAAAGAGCTCTAGATGTTATCTGGGAAATTGCAGAGGCCTTCACCTGCCCCCAGAGCCTCCAGCCACCTTGCCCTGCCTTACCTGGTCTTTTTTCCATAGCACTTAACACATTATTACACTATATACTTATTTATTATGTTCATTATTTATTGCCTGTCTCTCTTGCTAGAATGCATGTTCCATAAAAGCAGGGATCTTTGTTTTGTTCACTGATATATCCCAGGGGCCTAGAACGGTGCCTGGCACACTATACCTGCTCAAATATTTGTTGAGTGAATGAATCAATGAGTCAGTTTGTCCATTCTTATTTTTTTTTTATTTTTGAAGTTTTTATTGGAGTATAGTTGATTTACAATGTTGTGTTTGTCAATTCTTATGGGGTCAAAATCTCTAGGCCTCACCTCGGAAGTGTCACTAATGCCACATATCCTATTCCACACAGGTATCATCAGAAGGATAATCCCAATCTTAATTCCAGATACACTTTGTCTCGCTCCCTTTACCCTGCTTCTCTCCCGAGAGTATCTATTTTTGTCAATGACAACACAATCTACTAGTCCTAACACTAAAATTCTTATTCTGTTACACTTCCCTCTTCCTCAGATCACTAAGTCATCAAATTCCTGAAGATGCACCCTTTCAAATGTCTCTCCGATTTGTCCCTTCCTCTCTATTCTCATTGCCCTTGTCTTCACAATTATCACCTCAAATAGATTCCTAATTGATCCCTTAGCCTCTAGTCTCTCCCCCCTACAGGTTCTTTTGCATATCATAAGCATCGTTTTGAACACATCAATCCTCTTCCAAAGCCAGCTGTGATCTGGCCCACCTAGCAAACCTGACCTTCCTGAGTGGTCAAATGGTCAGGAGTTAAGTCTTGAAAAAATAGAAAGTGTTGCATAGGCAAATGAGTTATGATACGTAGGGGGAGGGGACAGGATCGCAACTGTTAGGCTAAGGAGCTTGAACTCCATCCTGGAGGCTGACTGGAGACAGAATTCATGGTCTATTGAAAGATATTTCTGACTATTAATTCAACAATTATCTACTGTGTATCCACTATATCTCTGGCAGTGTTGAAGGTGCTGGGGATACAGGAGGGAATCGTTTTTCTTGGGATTCTGGGACAGGTAGAGAGAAAACAGCAAAGACCAATAACAAGCCACCCACAGCCTCTGTCCTCGTGCTCACTTGTTCCCTTCTACTGGCCCCAGACACTCTCAGATTTAAAATAAGCACAGTTAGCCAGGCTAGTCATCACTTCACCTATTCTCTGGCTCAAAGCTGCTGCTGCTGAAGACTTGGGCCACAGGTTAGTTAGGAAAAAGAAAAGAAATGTTTCGTATAAGTCATGAGTCAACAAACTTTTTCTGTGAACAGCCAGACAGGAAATATTTTAGGCTGTGGACCTTACACTGACTATCACATTGACTCAACTGTAACACAAAAGCAGCCACAGATAACACTTAGACAAGTGGGCATGGCTGCATTCCAATAAAACTTTATTTACAAAATCAGGTAGTGGGCAGATTTGGTCAGTTAGTTCACTGACCTCTGCTCTAATATATTAGGATATTTCAAATCTAATGCTTTGCTTTAATTAGGGAAGGTAGCATGGAGGAATGTAAAGATAATGAGCTTTGGAGCTCAGAAAACTGGAAAAGAATTCCAACTTAACAACAAAACCTGGGGCATTAGGAAAATAAACTACAGCTTCCTAATATATAAAATGAGACGCAGCATAGCATGGTGGCCTGTAGAGTCAGTCTGCCTGGGTTCAAATCCCAGCTCTTCCACTTTCTACTTTTGTGATTTGGGGCAAGTTTCTTAATCACTCTGAGCTTCAGTCTCTTCAGCTATTTTCAGGGGGATGAAAAATTAAACCCTCTTCATTTTGAGGATTAAGTGAGCTCATGCATATTAAGCGCCTGGAACAGAGTAAGCACTTGATAGCTGTTAGCTATTATTATTGTTATTATTACTGTAATATTACTGTGACTTTCCTAAGGAGTGGCTATTGAGCCATTACCAATACAAGTATTTGTTTTCTTCTTTCAGAGACTAAAAACAGACAGGAGTTGTTCTGTTCTTACACTTTGAACATTTTTCACACAATTACAGGAAGCTGAACCCACCTTGTAAAGCAGCCCCTGCTTTTTTCAAATATTTGCCTATAAGTGGATTTCAAAGTCTGAAGATTATCATGCATAATATATTATGCTTATGTAAGCATTAAAATTTTTCCGTTGATTTTTCTCTTGCCCCCATCAAGGGTTTTGTTGGACATGACTTTGTCTCAAGAGGAGGCTGCTTTTGCTTATTCCGAATTGTGAGCACAAAGAATTTCTTTCAGGCTTAGTGTCTTTAAATCAACTTATGTGGTTTTTGTCTCCAATTACAACCAAGTTAAAATTCTCCAATACACACTAAACGTCCCTTCCCAGGTTAGACAGACATAAGATTGTCCCAGTCCATTCAACACCATCAGGAGAAAACAGGACTGGATTTTGGGTGTCTCCACCCAGAGCACCCTGTCCTCCTGGCAACTGGTACCAAAACTGAGGAAAGAAAGTAGATTCATGAGTCTAAGGAAATCTTTTACTCCAGGGTGCTGTATCCAGAGTTTAATCATAATGGACGAGTAACCTTTCAAAGCACACACAGAAAAAGAGATATTATCTTTCACACTCTATAGCACACATCAAGAATAATACTGCTCCAAAGTACATTAAAGCAAAGATGGTCTTATTTGAGTGAGAATCTGTAGGATCACTTTTGTTGTCTGTTATGCTTTATAGAATGCATCTCAGAAATCTTAATGGCTCTTCACATAAAGATCCCTTGAGCCAGGAGTGTGGACTGTTCCCTTCTGGTCATGTCACCACTAGTAAGCACAGCAGCCTTCTCCTAGCCTGCTCAGAGAGTGGCGGGCTGCATTTCAGGTTGTCTCAGACAATCCAAGCCACTGTATACGTCTGCTCTTTGTTAGAAGTAATCAGCCCCAGGAGCAGAGGTGGTAAACAGTAATTAATATGCAAATTTGCAAGTAACTTGCCTCAGGGTGCTGAGCCTTCTTTGTTTGTTTGCACAGTCGTGGACAAACTGGGATTTGTCTTTGCCGTAATTAGCAGGATAAATATAAAATTATGACATTAATTGTTAGCTGGTTTTTTCAAAATGGTAGTATACCCCTGCTGTGCCCGAGATGCTGCAGCTCCGTAGGGGGTTCCTTCAAAAATGAATTTTAAAATGCCGAAGTACCCATTTTAATTAAAAGGCAAACACTGAAATGAGTTTGTCACTTCAAAAATCATAGTTACCGGGCAACAAATCATCAATGCATATATTAACAATTAGTATTTGTACATCAGTTGACCTTATCTCAATGCAAAAAAAAAATCACTCTTTTATAATAATAATGAAGAGTAATATTTATTAAGTACTCTGCACCAGGCACTGTGTTAAGCACTTTTCTTGCATTATTTCAATGACTCCTAGTAGCAGACAGACTGGGTGGTGCTATTAATATCCGCATACGTGGAAGCCAATGCTTTAAGATAGGTTTTTCTGGGTCTGCTCTCTAACTGTTGTGTCTTCAAGATTATATGTGCAGCTCTCGTTTCTTTTCTTTTCGGGTTCTCTCTTCACTGAGAAGTTTTTACCATCCGGCTGCTTTCAATTAATGTTTCGCAGCATACTGATGATGGCCTAAACCTTATCTCTAGCTCCAACTTGTCTCCACTACATTTTAGTCCTCATCAGATTCTTGCTTCTGCTACCAGGTAAAGCCCATATTCCTTAGCCTGATATTGAAGGCTCTCCCCAGTCTGGCTGGCTAATTTCCATCTTTTATTTCCCATTTTATTCTTTCATGGTTCAACTCAGCTCCCATTATTTAGCGCTAATTGGCAAAGTCATTATATTTGTTCCTGGGGGTGGGATGGGAAATGGGAAAGTGAAATTTTAAAAAGCACCAGTTCTCAAGGAGGTTCTGGCGAGAATTCAAAGGAAGCAACGATCAACTTCTAAACTAAGACTTCTGATTGTCCTGATTATAGAGAAGTAGGAATAGGAACCCAGTGCCTCTCTCTTTTGGTAACACAGCCCAGTGCCTTAGGTAGGGCATGCGGCGTGATGCCACAAAGCCCTTGGCAGTGGTTTTCTTCCAACTTGATGTACATATCTCTGAAGTTCTTCCTTTCCTTCCAAGTCTCAGCTCTAGGTCGCCTCGCTCGGAAAGCCTTCCCTGCTTCTCCCTAGCACACGAGGCATCCTCTGTCCCGTTCCCACTGCAGCCTTCCTTTGACAATTGCAATACGATATCACACCACGGTGTGATTTCGTGTTTACCTGGCTGTCTCCCCACTAAACTGTGAGCACCTTGAGGTTAGAAAAAGGATCTTCTCCCCTTTATGTCTCCCATGCCTAGAAGAGTGCTGGCACCTTATTGGCACTAGTTGCTCCTTGCAAGCAGCCAGACAGTGTCAGACCTGCTAACAAAGTCAGACAGTGCCTTCAGAGAGGAAATTAACAATTCAAAGCAGGGGCCAGTGAAAAGGAACCTGGAGGAGTAGCTGGGGAAAAGCTACCTCCAGGCTGGCCAGGGCAAGTGATCTCCAAACCTCCAGCTGATTACTGAGGGCTGGGAATGGGAGTGGCTGCAAAAGAAAGGCTTAGCAAAATGACTTTATAAACTGCTCCATTCCAGGACTTTCTGAAACAAAATACCCCAGGAACTGCCCTTTGAATCTCTGAATATGGCAACTTTGGGCAGGTTCCTTGGGAAGAGTAGGTGTAATATTTATTCTACTCTTTTAAGAGATGGTGAAATAATGGTGCCACTAGAAGGCAATTGCCTCGATACTGCCACAGTAGCCATTAGAAGTCTGTAAAACTTGACCTCAGTGGATGTTCAAAGGGATACACACCATCAGCCCAAGAGCTGTGAGGCCTCTTTCTGGCACTGTCTGTGGCTCCATCATGAAGGGCCAGAGATAGTCAAGGCAGGAGGCAAAAGAAGGAATGATGAGAAGAAGAAAAGCATCCCCGGGTTTTCAATGTACCTTCAACCTCCCACTCTTCCCCTTATAAGACCCTCTGCCATCAGTCACAGAAGAGCACCACAGCATCAGTTATTCTCAAAGGATGGGAGAGAGTCCCCCAAACACACACCGTCGGGGTATAGGCTGAAAATTCCTGAGTTATTCTGCTGGCACTAATACTACAACGTCTTTAACCTCCCAGGGCTGACCAAGACATGTCTGTTGTCCCATTTTCCGTACATCCACTCCAGTTCTTTCTAAAGCCTTGGCGCAGGGTGCCAGGTCTAACAGGGCGGGAACCGAGGAGGAGCACAGGCTCTTTGGAAGCAGGCATCTATGGATCAGCTCCTGCCATCCAGCGAGAACAATGGGAATTCCCCACCCTCCCCATTCTCTTCATCCTGAACAGGGCCACTTTTATTATTTTATTTTTTGGTACTCCACATGGAAGGTTCTAAAAAGAGGGAGGCTTGGGCTTCCCTGGTGGCGCAGTGATTGAGAGTCCGCCTGCCGATGCAGGGGACACGGGTTCGTACCTCGGTCCGCAAGATCCCACATGCCGCGGAGCGGCTGGGCCCGTGAGCCATGGCCGCTGAGCCTGCGCGTCCAGAGCCTGTGCTCCACAGCGGGGGAGGCCACAACAGTGAGAGGCCCGCGTACTGCAAAAAAAAAAAAAAAAAAAAAGTTCCAAAGCACCATCAAATATTATTCTAAAAATCTGTCATTCTTCTCTCAAATTACAGTATGCTGCTTCTCCATTACAACCCGTTGTATGTTTTATTACGAGTTTCACTGGAAGTTGATGAAGAATAGGAGTGCTGACCTGAAAACTGAAGTGCTCTTCTGAAGACTTTGAAAACCCGTGGACTTTGTGGGGCCACAGAAGGGATGCACATCACTGCCGCCCCTCACCTGGGAAAGAAGCCAGTCTGTGGAACAGCACACTCAAGATTCATTACTGTCAGTTCAGTGAAATTACATGTATTAGCACTCAGATTAGATTGTTTACATAATGACAATTACTACAAGAGGGAAGGCGGCACTGAAATGTGCCTGTGTGGTTGACACACGTGACTGATGAAGAGCCCACACCACGCACGGGGCACAGGCTGAGCCTCTCACCTGGCATCCACGAAGATGCTGAGGCAAGGTGCAAACCATGGCTGGTGGTGTGGCAAGCTTTAATGAACACAGGGCTAATGGAAGTCCCCGTCAGACAATCTCAGGTTACATAGGCCCAGCAAAGAACCCAATCTCCAGTCTTCTCTTGTCACGAGCTAACTTGACCTGTGGGATTAAGGTAATGACTTACTCCAAGAAACCCTCAGATCATTTTTGAAACTCACACAGTTCTGCTCTGAGAGACATGGGATGTTGGTCTTTCCTCTAAGGTATGGAACCTATGCCTAGCAGGACTTCAACATATCATAGACCCACTTAGCTCTTTAGAACAAAAAGCTACCTTCCTACCTGATACAATGTTGGCTTACCAGCTCCAAGGAAGGATTACTGGTCCAAGTGGTTTATTCTCTGAACTCAGTGAGACTTTGTTTAGCATTTAAGCCTGGTCTAAACAGTTCTGACCTAGATTTCTTCCACATTTAGAGATTATCAGCCCTTTTTTAAAAAACAGATTCCAGTTATGTGCCCTGGAAGCCATTCTATTTGCTACCTGATGGCTTTCCAGCCTCTCTCTGAACCTCTTTCCATCTGCTCTGACTTGTGTCTAACACCTTTTGAACATTCATTCTTTCATTCAGTAAACTATCATTGTGCACCTATTGGGGGGCGTCCATTATGCATGCATTATGCCCTGCGTTGAAAGATACAGCCCCTGGGGCTTCCCTGGTGGTGCAGTGGTTGGGAGTCCGCCTGCCAATGCAGGGGACACGGGTTCGTGCCCCGGTCCAGAAGGATCCCACATGCCGCAGAGCGGCTGGGCCCGTGAGCCATGGCCGCTGAGCCTGCGCGTCCGGAGCCTGTGCTCCGCAATGGGAGGGGCCACAACAGTGAGAGGCCCGCGTACCAGAAAAAAATAAAAGATAAAAATAAAAAATACAGCCCCTGATGTCTCTCTGGTGGCCACTATCTCTGCTGCTGCTTCTTCCCTCACCTCAATCCATCTTGACATTAGTAGTCCAACCTTTACTTTATCTCCTCATTATTTTTATTATGTTAATAATATGTATTCACCACAAAACATATAAGAAATACAGATAAGAAGAAAGAAAAAAAGATAATTGAAACTTGAACTCATTTGATCATTACTTTTCCTTTCCAGGTAAGCAGATATCATAATACCAGATACAACATAAAAGGGGCAAATGTATTTTTGTTTCTTCATTTAACTTTTTATTTGAAAATAATTATAAACTCACAGAAAGTTGCAAAAATAGTACCCTTCACCTAGTTTCCCCCAGTCATCATCTTACATAGCTATCGTGTAATGAAACACACGTAAACAATTTACCAAAGAGTTCAGAACACTGGTAACTACAGTGTGATATCAAAACCAGGAAGTTGCACTGTGTGTGTGTGTGTGTGTGTGTGTGTGTGTGTGTGTGTAGTTCTATGAAATTTTATCACCTGTGTAGATTCATATAATCGCTACCACAAGACACAAGATACAAAACTGTTCCATCACCATCAAGGAACTCCCTCATGCTACTTCTTTTTAGTTGCACTCACCCCTGTCTCTAACCCTTGACTACCGTCAATATGTTCTACATAACTATAATTTTGTCCTTTTGAGAATATTACGGAAATAGAATCATGCTGTATGTGACCTATTGAGATTAGCTTTTTAAACTCAACATAATGCTCTTGAGATCCATCCAAGTTGTTACATGGATCAATATTTCATTCCTTTCTCTTGTGAGTACTATTCCATGGTAAGGATGTACCACAGCTTGTTTAACCATTGAAGGACACTGGGGCTGTTTCTGATTTTTATCTTTTGCAAATAAGGCTTCTATAAACATCCATGCACATGTCTTTGTTTGACCATAAGTTTTTATTTCTCTGTGATAAATGCCCAAGTACAATTGCTTTTATGGTAAATGCATTTTTAGTTTGATAAGAAACTGCTAAACTATTTTCCAGAATGGCTGTATCAGAAATCTAGTTTCTCCACATCCTCACCAGCACTTGGTATTGTCACTCTTTTTATTTTAGCAGTTCTAAGTACAAGGCATTTTTAATAGTAACAGTATCTCAGAAAGCATGGAGATAAACACAATGAAACTTAACTTCCTAACTACTTTATAAAAAAAAACTAATAATTTTCACTTCTAATATGCAAGTTTTACTTGATGATGTTTATAACAGATTCTACCTCATTAAATATTACTTTAGCTTTTTTTAACATAAAAAAATAATAATAAAGGTCAGCCTGGCATGGAAAGTTAATTCATAAGGTCTCACATTATAATAACACTAATTGAGGATATTTTGACAAGTGTACAGGGTTTATGGGTAAATCCTAGAATATTGAAGAGCAGAGCTTACATTCTTCATCAGCAGGATGTCTCTATGTCTCATTTTGTTTGGGACAGTCCTGGTTTATGCCTGTTGTCCAGTATCTCATGTGGTTTAGAATTTTTTCTCGATTTTTCATTTTTAAACAAAGTATAATTAGCAATTGTTGCATTAAGATAAGCTGGAGTATATTTAAGAGAACTCCATCAGAGCCAGAGAGATGCTGGGATCAATGAGAAACATGAGACATAGAGACACGCTACTGTAACATATGTGAGAGTCTAGAGATTAAGTTCTTACATGGTAGTTTAGCCATTTATTGTAAATCTACAACTGTTTATTTTGTTGATAACATGTTTATACTGCAATAAATCCTTTTGACCACAATGAATTCAATAAAAATGAAGGAGTATATTTAGTGGAAAATTAAGTACTAAACATACAAGAAAGTTGATGATGAACATGTTTCTTGGACAAAACGTTTGTTGACGTTTATCATTCTCTATATGGGGGTCACAGTGATATCACTGACCACATGAGAGCCAGAAGACTAAATCTACTAAGGAAGCACCAATATCGATGCTTAATAGTTATTTTAAGAAGAATGCGCTGGGAAAAATATCAACCACTAAAGCTTCGGAAGGTGCATTTATACTCACTGTGTGAAGCATGTGTTTAGATCGTGTTTAAATCAAATGACTGTTCTCCTAAACACATTCCAATATATTTTCAATTTCAAGTTTTCTTGTGTACATAGAAAAAGTAAAACAAGAGATGTTATGTGTTATCTCCATTAATATTAGAATCACAATTAAATGCCACCAGTTTTATGTTAGTGTCATCATTTACTTCAAAGAGAAAAATCTTTTAATTGCAATATTGGTTCATTGTTTTTCATCCAGTTCATGGAATCAAAGTAGAGGTTTTAGACGTTGATTCTTCCACATCTGATATTATTGTGAATGCTACTGAAAATTCCATTTAAAAGTTTGACACTTAAAATAAAATTTTTTTGTGATAATAATTCAAGTTTTGGTAGAGCAGACCGTCATGGTAAAGACAGTTTTCTCCAGTTATGTAACAGAAGTGTATAACAATTAGTGTAGTGCTCATATAATTTATACAGTAGTTATATCCACAGAAGATTCAAAATTAGGAAAATGGATAAATATAATTACCTACACATAGCATTACTGAATTACAAACCTGATATTAAAGACTTTAAATTATACCAGCATGGCACTACATGCTTTCTCTCCTTCCTGTCTGATACAAGATTTTAGAAATGCTTGAGTCTTGAAGAACTATTTACTATTTCAACTTAAGTGCCCGTCAATGGCACTGAACATTTTTATAAACAAGTTTTCTAAATTTGGCTCCATTTCATTCAAAATTAGCTGGAAATACTTAAAGTATTTATTGAATGGAATGCCAAACAATTCAGCTTCTGAAGTTTAATGAAATCACAATTACTAAAAACAAAGCTTACAAATAAAAAGATATTGAAATGTATCCCTATACAAGCAAGAGAGAAAGTGAACCCAGAAAGGAGAGTTCGAATAATCCCCAAGTATGATTTGAAATTCTATGATTGTACCTGGGAATATCTCATCTTGTAGGAAGTATCTTTTGATAAAATTCCTGTTTTTAACTGGATAAATTTATATTTTGTTTCAGAAAGAAATCTGAGAAGGTCTACAGTTTGGGGGCATTTAAATTTGGCAAAACAGTCAAAAGATTCATAAATGGTGAAAACTTTATTTAATGAGCTTTTGCTTGTAAAAGTATTTGTTGAAATAGTTATCATAAATAGAGACAAAAAGACAGCCTTTGTGAAATTATTTGGCTGAAATATTCAATTTGAAAATTCAAATTAAAAATTTAAATTGAAAATATATTTTACTTAGCAGAATTTGCTTGCTCTGAGCTTAACAAGTATCTCAGCATCTATAGAGAGTATTTTCTCAGACAAGAACCAATTTAAGGTGTTAACAATTTTAAAATTTACAGACCTTAAAATGTAATCTTTAAGATGATTGTGAGCATTTATATGTGAACATTTAACTTAATAACAACATATTGAAAAAAATATCAGAAAAATACAATCGGCTTGATTATCAGACAGAACACTGTGCAACTGATTAAAGCACATTAATATATACTGAGACTAATTATTCAGATGATATCATTTCAAAGTTCAGATAATAGATATAAATAACTTAAAATTTTTTCTTCATGTACACTGTTCTATTATTTTTATTCTTGAAAAATAATTTCTTTTTTGAAAATAGTTTTTGAACAGAATTTATAGGTCCACCATTCTAATAAAACTAATTTGTTGGTTAATAAATGTACATTTTAAAAAACTATATAATTAAGTTTTCAGTACCCTTTCATTCTTAAAACCGTCCAGATTTGGATGATGAGTTATATAATCACTCTATTCATAAGGAGGCATTTTCATATTGAAATTTGGTCCAAAAAGTGGACTGCAGCATGTTCACATGTACCCAGCTTAAATACATAGATGGTTTGATGGCTCGGGTGGTTTTGAATTAGGTTATCCTAAGACTGAATAATGGACTGACCACAGTACATGGACCACACCAACAATACACAAAATATCTCCAAGGATGTCTGCCAAATATTGGAGGATTCTTCCTCCCTTGTGGAGACAGAGAAATTCAGTAACAGGAGTGGCTCTGACAGTCCCAAGAGGATAGCTATGTTTTTCACTGTACATAGAGCATAAAGGTAATAATGATGGTCTCCAATTCCATAAAGAGTTGAAGAAAGGGATCTTAACCAGTCCTTAAATCCCATATTGCCTAGGAAAGGAAGAGGGACATAGTCTAACCTTCCTCCATGACAGCCCTCTGGCTAACCTTGCTTCACATGATAATCCGACACCAATAGTCCAAACTGTTGGGTTCTAGTGGAACCACTGAAAGATTTATACCAGGCTGCATCTCCATAGAGATAGTCTTGGCACATTTGGGGGCTAATTTGTGATTTCTCAAAAACCTTTCCAGATTTAGAGAGCAGCAAGCTTAGTGGAAAGAATATAAAAGTTGAAGCTAGATATCATTTCTCCAGCTATGTTCTCTTGAGCATCAGAACACCTTACCTGTAAAATGAGAATGATAATAATAATATCTTGCACAAAAGAGAATAATTTGAGCAGTGAGAATAAGAATAATTTGCTATTTAAAATACAACTATTCCTACTTCCATCCCTAGGGAAGGAGACAGTTTCTCTTAGGAGTAGGTCAAGTTTTTGCCCAGTAGAATGCTTTGGTGAGCACCCACACTCAAACCCTGGGCATGGGCCATGGTTTAGAAAGATATTAGGAAAAAAAAGAGGAAGTTATAGATAAACTAAATTTCAGTAGATATGGACAGAAATTTGAGGGAACCATTTAATCTGAAGTTCTCTGCTGTGAGCTGCTGTGATCCCTAGACCCAGTGCTCTCTACTATTACCCTAGGCACTTTAGTAAATATGTAGTCCATCTGATTGCCTTGTAAGGAGTGGTATTTGGGGAAATTCTAGGACAGGGCTACCTTCGTGGGCACGTGACCTGTGCAGTCGCACCCCCAAGCTTAGAAAGGCCACATTCTTGGTTTAATGTTCTCCTGTCACCATCTTGAAATTTTTAATTATTTTTGACAGAGGGTCTCCTTATTTTCCTCTTGCACTGGGCTCTACAAATTATGTAGCCAGTCCTGTTCCAGGAGCACAACCTGTATTCTTTTATGGGGTCCATGGGTCTGTGGGACAGACAAGGGAAAAGCTCCAAAGGCCAGATATTAATGAGAGTGAGAATGCAGTAGGAACATGAAATCAGAGCTAGCAGTGACCACAAGAATCTATCCCAATCTTGGTGAGAAACTTGGATTTCCACAGAAAGTTAGGACATTCAAACCAATTTTGTGTAAATTTCAAAGGTGGGGCAAGCCCAACATTATCTGTATTACATTAGTAATGATTGATAGATAGATGATAGATATATAGATAGATAAGCAATATTGTATGTAACACGGCTGAAACATGGTTATCCTCAATAAATGATTAGTATTGTTGTTATTTTAGGGTCATACCTGAGTAGCAATGAGAAAGTGTGAGAGGTGTGACTATACATGCATACATGTGCACACGTGTGTTGTGGGTGTTCCTCTAATTCTCTCTTCCAAATAGTACATCTCCAAATGTACAAATTTTGGAATCTTAAATTCTACAAAATCTACTTACACACATCACTTGTGCTGTGAATGATACTTTTTAGTCTGCTTGTAGCTTTACCAGGATTTCCAGGGCTAGACCTACAATGAAAAGAAGGTGTTAATGGGAAAGCAGAAGGGTACAGGTAATGAAAATTATACTACTTTAAAGTGTTTATGGAGAAACATTTTTAACACTAATAGAGCCATGGCCCAACCTTACTACGAATGTCATGACTGGAGCCATTTTCCCTTTGAGGACACTAGGGAACAGGAAGAACTCATTTTATTCCAAACACAGGAGAGGCTGAATACTTCCCTTGGACCTGTGGCCCTTACTGATCTTATCCTGAAACACCTTTGCTTTTCCACTTGAGGCAGAAGAAAATTTCTATAATAGATTCAGCTTTCTTTGTTCCTTGACATCCTCTGGAAAAGAACAATTAAACATCCAAAATGACCACACACACTTTTCACCTCCACTGGATCTATAGTCCTGTTAATGTCAAAGTTGCCCAATAAAGGAAAACCCTTAAACTCTCGAAACAGGGATCTTTGACTTTGGGATATGATTCAATGATGTAAATAGGTGACATAAGACATTTTCTTGAGCATTAATCTACATTAAAGTGTACTGAATGCATGAGAGAGTGGCTACTGGGTGCTCACTAGCCTCATTTCTGTTCTTATTCAGAAAGAGAATGTGGTAGGAAGAATTTAAGATGACCCCCCCAGTGACACCCTTGAGTGTCAGTGGGACCTGTAACTTGCTTCTAACCAGTGGAATATGGCAAAGGCAATGGGACATCACTCCCATGATTGTTATGTTACATGGCAAAAATGAAGAGATTTTTCAGATGTGATTAACGTCTATAATCAGTTGACTTCAAATTAAAAGGAAATTATCCTGGGTGGGCCTGACCAAACCAGGTGAGCCCTTTAAAAGAGAGTCTAGAGTTCAGAGATGCTGGCTTTGAAGAAGGAAGCTGTCATGAATTCTACAGCTGCAAGAAAATGAACTGCCAACAACTATGTGAATTTGGAAGAGGACCCCAAGCCTCAGATGAGACCTTAACCCCAGATGGCACCTTAGTCTCAGCTTTGTGTGACTCTGAGTGGAGAAGCCAGCTAAGCAGTGCCCGTAAAATCCTAAATGTATGCTGTTTTAAGGCACTGTGTTTCTGGTAATTTGCTACACAACAATAGAAAACTTAATAGAGAGGGGTAGAAAATTAAGGGTGAGGGCCAAATAGGGAACCCAGCCTACCAAGGAAGTCATGAGCTAGGTGATAATTAAAGCTAACTGAAGATGCTCAGCTGCTAAGAGCCCAGCATGGGACTGCCTATTTGACAGGGAAACGTAAGTGAGAAAGGCAGTAATAAATTGCTTTTTAGATCTGAAATAAAAGCCACCACTCACTTGATTATCATCTGAAGCACATCCATAATCATAGCTGGTTTAAACAAAACAAAAAAACCCAAAAAACAACAACAAAAAACCCAGAAACATACTCTCGAGGTTACTGATTATCCTCCAAAGTGCTTGTGTGAATTAGTCAGCGACTCTGGCTCTTTGCTATATCTTTGAAAGAAAATAGTATTTAGACCCTACTGTGCTCTCATCCAGCTCTCCAATCAGCTAGAAAATCTGAAGGTATTTTTTCAAAGAGTAATAAAAGAAAGCAGTGTGTGATTTCTAGAATCACTAAAAAGTATTATCTGATGACTGATTTTCTATCATTCTGATACTCAATTTAGAAATGGAATGAAAGAGAACGGGAAGAGAATTGGGCTCCACTGATGTGTGAAAGCCTTGAAAAACCTTTAGTCATGTTTAGCACTGGAGCTTCTAGGTTAAAGGAAGCATATGAATATATATGAAAGAAATTACTTAAAGAGTGTTGCTTTCTTTATGCCTTCATTCTTAAATGAATCAATTTTGTCATCAAATCTCACTTTAAATGCTCCAGGGAGCTCAGTATTTGAAGGGTTTCTATAGTAAGTCAAAGTAAAGCTTTTAGCGGTGTATATAATTAGGCAACCTAAGACTTCTGTTCTACTGATACATACTTTTGTATACCAAGACTTTTCATAGTGAAGAACTGATTTTACAAAACTACATTCAATTAATGTCCGTGAAGTGCAGTGCCCACTGAAACTGCAAACTAAAGAATGTTGCTCTCCATTTGGTCCTAAAAGGATGAGGTCACTAGCCACTGCAGTCCAGCGGCTGACTTTTAACACACCTTGAAAGGAGATCAGGAATGAGGCACTCTGTGCTTTGGGAAAAACTGACAGAACAGGACTTCAGATAGGTATTTTCAGGAGGAAATTTTATGAACCCAATTTCTTGTACCTTCTTATGCCTAGAAAAGCACTAAAATCCTTAACGGAAACATCTGCTCCTCGTGACTAGCAGCAGCCTTCTACCGAGACGTGTGCTTGACTGCACTTTCCCCTTCACCAAAATCATACATAATACTGACCTTACCCCCTACCTCTGTGGAGCAGTTCCTCAGAGTTATCTGAGGGGTTGTCTCCTGGGCTATAGTCCTCAGTGACCCCAAATAAAACTGAACTCACAGCTCTCACTGTGAGTTGGTTTGGGCAGGGTTTTTTTGTTTTTGTTTTTCCAGTTAACAAAACCTTGGCTGATGTGATGTGGTCCCAGATGGGCCTTGTTAAAAGATAGTAGAATGGGGCTTCCCTGCTGGCGCAGTGGTTGAGAGTCCGCCTGCTGATGCAGGGGAAACGGGTTCGTGCCCCAGTCCGGGAAGATCCCACATACCGCGGAGCGGCTGGGCCTGTGGGCCATGGCCGCTGAGCCTGTGCGTCCGGAGCCTGTGCTCCGCGATGGGAGAGGCCGCAACAGTGAGAGGCCCGCGTACCGCAAAAAAAAAAAAAAAACAAAAAGATAGTAGAATGAACACACTGACCTGGAACACTGACAAAGAGAAGGCTGATGGGGCCATTTAAAAGTGATGTCCAGGGCTTCCCTGGTGGCGCAGTGGTTGAGAGTCCGCCTGCCGATTCAAAGGACATGGGTTCATGCCCCGGTCCGGGAGGATACCACATGCCGCAGAGCAGCTGGGCCCGTGAGCCATGGCCGCTGAGCCTGTGCGTCTGGAGCCTGTGCTCCGCAATGGGAGAGGCCACGACGGTGAGAGGCCCGCGTACCGCAAAAAAAAAAAAAAAAAAAAAAGTGATGTCCATCAGGAAGGCTATAAGGCCTCAGAGGCTTCTAGATGAGACATGGCCAGACCTCCAAGCCAGGTGTTAAGGGAAGAAAGCTCAAGGTCTTAGGAGACAATGTCTTATATTTTGCAGTCTGACTCGTGGATTCAAGTCCTGAAACCTCGGCATACTAGCTGTGTCACCAGTGGAAGCACTTAGCCACTCTGTGCCATCCCTTACCTATACAACGGAAATAATAAAATCCCAATTGCACAGGGCTACTGTGAGGTTTAAGTACAACACAATAAAGTACCCGGTGCTTAGTCAGTTTTTAGTCGTTGTTAACTCTTTCTATTTGGCACGAGAGAGTTGTAGAGGCTCCAATTACTTAAAAGACCAACTAAACCTGGGATGAAGAAAAAAAAAAAGATAGTGCCAAAGGAATTAACACGCCATAGGAAAAAATGCTAGTTTCTCCAGCAAGAGAATGCCTTGGGCATTTACAGTTCAATGACTAGGTACTATTTCTAATCATTATCTCATTTAGAATTATAATGAAGAATGTTGGGAATAATTAACCCCATGCTATAGTCCCAGGAGCCTGTCATTGCAGGTAGGAAGGATTAGGTACCAGCTCTGCCAGTCCTGGCATGTGAGCACATTTATTTCCCCCAGTGATACCAAGTCATCCTGCCCCTCTTTTCGGGGGCTCAGTAAATCCTCCCCACCTCCCCCCGCATAGTGGCAAGGAGCATTCGTCTCATGCTTGATAACACTTTTATAGTCATAGAATAGCAGCAGCTCCTGAAACCTCCAGCCCCTTTAAAAGCTTAGGAATGACACTAGCCACAAGTGAGCATCTCTTTAGAGCCTGATGTGGTAAATCCTCTTTAGGCTGAGCTGCCAGCCTGGAAGCCCACTCCCTCCTTTGTTAGAAATTCTAGTCACAAAAACCTACAATAAAATGCTGCAGGCACATCAATAAAGCATATAATGAAATCAAATGAGTCTTGTTCCTTACATTTACATGCAAAGCATACCAAAGGAGCATCCAGTTTGTCCCTGAGACCAACACAATGGATTCTTTTGTGTGGGAGGAGAGGAGATATATGAAGCTGAATTAGGAAGCAATTCCAATTAAAAGGGCTGTGTTTAAGGCTCCAAAGACAATGCAGCCTTTGCTAGACACTTAGCTATTAGACGTGTCTGGCTACCCAGGTGGTTTTGTGGCAATTGAATGAGAGCTGGGTGGAGAGGGACACGGCAATACCACCACAGGGTCCCAGGCTCCAGGTCACGCTGCCTCCCTTCCAACTCACTCCTGTGTGACCTCAGGGCCCAATAGGGTTGCTTTGAGGATAAAATGATATAAACCATCTTGGGCAGTGCCAGGTGCATGCTAAGCCCATGTTTGCTATTATTTTTATGATTTCCCACTAGGCCCCACACAAGAGCTGGCAGGGGGGCTTCCCTGTTGGCACAGTGGTTAAGAATCCTCCTGCCAATGCAGGGGACACGGGTTCGAGCCCTGGTCCGGGAAGATCCCACATGCCGCGGAGCATCTGGGCCTGTGAGCCACAACTACTGAGCCTGCACTCTAGAGCCCGCGAGCCACAACTACTGAGCCCATGTGCCACAACTACTGAGCCCACGTGCCTAGAGCTGGTGCTCCACAACAAGAGAAGTCACTGCAATGAGAAGCCCGCGCACCAGAGCGAAGATTGGCCCCTGCTCGCCGCACCTAGTGAAAGCCCGTGCAGCAACGAAGACCCAGCACAGCCAAAAAAAAAAAAAAGAGCTGGCAGGGGCCGGAATCACCCAGATGACAATGAATGGGACCTTGGAAGGGCCTGCCCTTGAAGGCCACCTGCTATGTGGTGAAGGGATAGTTGTCTGCTGGTACAAAGGCCTCTTAAACTCAGTACAATTTTCTTTCCTAGAGAAAGAGAGTCCGTTTTACAAATATTTGATAGCTCAGACATATGCTATTTGAATTAGCTCGACTGTTTTCCCACACACTTTTCATATATTGTAGCTTTAGAATCAGATACTTGGGAGTTGGCAACTTGGAGACAGATTATTCCCTGTGGCAGGTTGTCTGCAATTTTTCTCCAGAGTCTCCATTCGTCTTAAATGGAAGTCACCTTCTTGAAAGCGAGCATGCAGGCTGCCTTGTGCAGCTCATATCTGAGGCTGAAACACTACAACCTATTCGTGTATGTGGAGGATCACACACGTAAGGGAATCAGGGGATTTAGCCTTTGGCTGTTTCCCCCTTGCTTGTTCACCAAAGTGCCTCTGGAGTTTCCTTTAGCGCAGAGGTCCCAGACATTCTTGGTTTTGTAACTTTAAGTGCCATTCTTCATCGACCTTATAAAAAGGGTAACGATTTTCAATGGGGAATGTGGGTTGGGGGAACTTTGAAGCATAAACAGAAAACTGGTGAAACTATGGAATATAAGAGAAATTAAAAACTGAAAGAGGGCCTCCCTGGTGGCGCAGTGGTTGAGAGTCCGCCTGCCGATGCAGGGGATACGGGTTCGTGCCCCGGTCTGGGAGGATCCCATATGCCGCGGAGCGGCTGGGCCCGTGAGCCATGGCCGCTGAGCCTGCGCGTCCGGAGCCTGTGCTCCGCAACGGGAGAGGCCACAGCAGTGAGAGGCCCGCGTACAGCAAAAAAAAAAAAAAAAAAAAAAAACTGAAAGAAACCATGGGAGGTTCTGACAGACATGAGGTACCTGAAGACCCTCATGTGCCCTGGAAACAAGAGACTAGCACAGCCCCCACTACAATGAGTCACGCTACAAAGTGTAGATGCAGTTGTCACATACAAAGCACAGAATATGTATGTGGATGCTCATTTCAAATATGGGCTTTATTATTTTGAAGATATAAATGGGCTTAAATCACAGTGCCTCTCACATGAGAAAGCCCCGAGGAATAACACATGAAGCTGTCACTCTTGTAATGACATTTTTAAACCAGTCATGAGGAAGGGAGAGGCATTGGAAAGAGGAGGCTACAAAAGGAGCTTTCTTTCCATTTGTAATATTGAATTTCTGTAAGAAAAAGGACCTAAAGCAATTATGGCAACATGTAAATATTTGTTAAATCCATGTGGTGAGGCAGGTATTTGTTATGTCACTCTCTATACTTGGTTGTGTGTTTGGGGGAGGTGGGATGAACTGGGAGACTGGGATTGACGTGTGTGCGCTGCCATGTGTAAAACAGACAGCTAGTGGGAACCTGCTGTATAGCACAGGGAGCTCAGCTCGGTGCTCTGTGGTGACCTAGATGGATGGGATGGAGGGGGAGAGGTACAAGAGGGGGGGATATATGTATATGTATAGCTGATTCACAGTGTTGTACAACAGAAACTAACACAACATTGTAAAGCAACTATACCCCAATTAAAACAAAAGTACTGGGCATCCCTGGTGGCGCAGTGGTTGGGAATCCGCCTGCCAATGCAGGCGACACGGGTTCAATCCCTGGTCTGGGAAGATCCTACATGCTGCAGAGCAACTAAGCCCATGCGCTACAACTACTGAGCCTGAGTGCCAAAACTACTGAGCCTGAGTGCCACAACTACTGAGCCTGTGTGCCACAACTACTGAGCCTGAGTGCCACAACTACTGAAGCCCGCGTACCTAGAGCCCATGTTCCACAACAAGAGAAGCCACCGCAATGAGAAACCTGTGCACCGCAACTAAGAGCAGCCCCCACTCGTCACAAATAGAGAAACCCGCGTGCAGCAACAAAGACCCAATGCAGCCAAAAAATAAATTAATTAATTTTAAAAAAAGGGCTTCCCTGGTGGCGCAGTGGTTGAGAGTCCGCCTGCCGATGCAGGGGACACGGGTCCGTGCCCTGGTCCGGGAAGATGCCAAATGCCGCAGAGCGGCTAGGCCCGTGAGCCATGGCCGCTGAGACTGCGCGTCTGGAGCCTGTGCTCCGCAACGGGAGAGGCCACAACAGTGAGAGGCCCGCATACCGCAAAAAAAAAAAAAAAAAAAAAGTATTTTGAAATATTTTTAAATAATTGTGTAGATTTCGAAGGAAAAGCAGCAGAGTTTTTGGCAACTAAAAAGAGAGGAGTCTTGACTCATTAACAGCACAAGGAAAAGAAAATAAAGAAAGTGAGGAGTAGCTCAAAGCTTCCTTCCAGGTGGGTTTCAGAATGACGCTGGAAGGTGCAGCTTGTGCGAAGAAAAATCCACTCCCTTTGTTGCAGCCAAATCTGTTTTAAGTCAAAGGAGAAAAAAAGGGCTGGGCAGGTGGCCTGGGCAAAGGGGTGCTGCCCCTGAACTCACCAGCAGCGGCTCAACTCAAAGTGCTCTTGTTTCTCTGACTTCAGTGAGGTATGAAATATAAATTTAAATAATCTAATCTAACAAAGAGGCAACAACAACAAGACAATAGTTTGGATACTAGTCAGTTTAGACAAAATGGTGATGAAATGCGAAGTAGCTTTGAAAACCCTCCTATCGAAAACATAGGCTGGCATAACCAAGAAAAGGTATCACCAGAATACAAATTCAGAATTGATCTGTTTTGTTTCCTCATGAAGAAAAAAAAAAACAAACCATCAAAACAAAGAGGAAAAACCCAGATAGGGTGAGTGAATTCAGTATTCAACCTAATCATGAAAGTGCCTCCCAAAGTGGGCTTACTTGCAAACGTCGAGACTAACCACTCTCCATGGTCAAGTGGAAGGCCCGATTGCAAATGCGTTCCCTGCACAGAAGAAGGCTGTTGTGAGGAAAATGAAATCTGAAAAGCCATAACGTGTTGATTGTGGGGAATATGAGTCATAGAAGATCTTTAGTTCATTTACCTGTGATAAAAATTTCAGGGTAAGTGTCAAGATAAACATCATGAATCCTCTTTGTTCATGAAAGAGTCCTTTGACCAGGATTTCTCTGACATAGTAAGAGAGACTGTCTCAAATCAGACTTTCCTTCTCCCCAAAACTGACCATATAATAAGAAATAGTTAAGTGAAACTCCCTCTAGTGTGGACCTGCACACGCATCAACTCCTAGTGTCTTTTCCACAGTCATGGCCCTAAGACACATTGTAAGCTGATGAAACATGTTACTATTTCAACCCACAATTATATTTTAACCTAATTTTCAACATACTGTGACTCTGAGAAGACGAGACAAATTGCTGGGAGCCAAACCTCACATGCGTGTTTTCAGATTGTATAGACTAAACATGACTCATCCTTCCAAAATGACCAAAGGGAACCACAGAGGCCCGCTGCTGTTTTCTTTTTTTCCCCCCTGATGATAAGTATTTTAAAAGATTATATTAAAACAAACATGGAGGTTGTGTTTGTTAGGACATTTGGGGTTACAAGTAACAGAAATCAAGGATACAGGGAGACCCCAAGGTCGAGAATACGTGAGGCCTCAGGAGTGGCTGACACTCATAACTGGATCACTCTGAGAAATGGCTTCATCTTCTTGGAAGAAGAGCTTTCTTTGCTACTCAGTCCCCATGATGAACAGGAAGTGGACACCAACAGCTTGCAAGCTTGCAAGTTTCAAAGTACCAGCCACTCCAGTTGCTGGCTTGTGCTATCACTCCCTCCTCGTCACACACCCACTGTCATCTTGGGTTCCCTCACTTAACTCCAAATGTGTAGTTTAGGGATGCTTACTGGTTCAGCTTGAACCATGTATCTGTGGTCAGCATGGCAAAGTCTCACAGCTGCTGAGGGTGAAGCCAGTAGTCCAGAGAAGAGGATGTGGCAAACGACCTATGAATTTCACTACACATATGTTACAGAGCAGAATGCTTTCATGCAAAAATATTTCTTGCACACCTCCTCTGTGCTTGATACTTTCCTAGGTTCTGGGGAGACGACAGTGAACAAAAAAGACAAAGCTCCTCCTCTCAGGATGCTTACATTCCACTGACGGGGAAAACGATAAGGAAATACTCAATAAATACCTAATGTATCAGCTGGTTATAAGTGCAGTGACCAGTGGTAATGGTGTGTGGTAACATATTTAATGACCAGCTTTCCGGAAGGCATTCGATGATTTCCATGGTGTAAGTATCTTCACCACAGTCACTTTCAAGCTCCCAGTGTGATATCCCTGACCACGAAGCTGGGAGGAGATGAGCTGTAATGCACTCTTGCAGAGTAGCCCCACCACCTACAGACACAAGGGACATAAACAACCGCAAAGCACAGATGAGAGTAACACATAGTAAAAGAACTAGGAAGTTATGAGTTTTGAGGATATATTACTCTTGTTTTTAATATAATTCATTTCATTGTAAGTTGAATTATTTAATTTTTAATGATGGCTTTGTTCAATAACTGGCTCACAGAATTCCTGAAAATTTAACCACCTGCTCTCACGAGCCAGTATGAGCCAGATCCAGGACACCACTGGCGGTGAAGAAAATAAAGCCAGTTGAGGGTTGGTGTTCCAGTTATCTATTGCTGTGTAACAAGCCACCTCAAGATTTAGTGGTTTGGGGGACTTCCCTGGTGGTCCAGTGGTAAAGAATCCGCCTTACAATGCAGGAGACATGGGTTCAATCCCCAGTCAGGGAACTAAGATCCCACATGCCTCGGGGCAACTAGGCCAGCGGTGCCTCAACTACCGAGCTCACGTGCCTCAATGAGAGAGCCCACGTGCCGCCGCAAACTACGGAGCCCATGTGCCCTGGAGCCCGTGCACTACAACTACAGAGCCCACACGCCCTGGAGCCCGTGCGCCACAACTAGAGAGAGAAAACCCACAAGCCACAACGCAGAGAAACATCCCACATGCCTCAACAAAGATCCCGCGTGCCGCAGCTAAGACCTGACTCAGCCAAAAATAAATAATAAATATATCTTTTTTTAAAGAAAGACTTAGTGGTTTGGAATAAGAACTGTTCTATAATATTGCATAATTCTGTGGGCCCGACATTCCCACAGGGCTCAGATAGGGAGTCCTTCTAGTCAGTGACAGCGACTGGCAGATGGACTAGTCTTGAGGGCCCAAGATGGCCTCGCTCATGTGTCTGGGGCCTCCAGGGGCATGACCAGAAGCCTGGGCTCAGCTGGAACTGTTGATTGAAGTGCCTATACATCACCACTGCAGCAGGGCGGTCTCAGGTAATCAAATCCAGGACTCCCAGAGAAACTGTTCTAAGAGGTAGGAAGTGGAAACTGCCAGTCTCCTAAGGCCAGGGCCTGGAAACTGTCCCAGCACCACATCTGCCATATTCTGTTGCTCAAAGCAACCGCCGAACCCGCCTACATGTAAGTGGACAGAGACCCTGTCTCTCCACAGGAGGAGGATCAAAGAACTTGTGGCCATCTCTAATCCACTACAGAGAGAGAATGGTAGGGGTGAAGGAGCTGTGTTATTTTAAATATGGTGGTTGGGGAAGACTTTTCTACTCAGGTGACTTTTTTTTCTCCCTGAAAACTGAGGCTTACGAATAAATAAAATGTGCATACAGTTTTTGAGTCCAGCTTTTGGCAGCCAATTCTGACTGCCACACCCTCAGACCCCACGCTGCCATAAGGATATCTCAGTGGGAATGTTTGACCTTCACCAATTAGAGCAACTTCTTACTCTCCAGGTGGAAGACACCAGAGTTCAAAGAACCCAGGCACCAAGCAAGGCCATGCCAGTAGGCAGCAGAACATGGCTCGCACCCAGCTCTTCTACCCAGAGCTCCTATTTAAAAGTTCAGTGTTTTTTCTACAACTCCATGTTTTTTCTTATTTTTACAAAACTCTTTCTAAAATCAGTGTTAGCACATGATTTAGCATTTGACACTTTCCTATTATAAAGTACACATATTTTGCATCAATAAGAATGTAAATTCCTTAAGGAGAGACTTACTTTTACACTTCTCCAGGGCTGCTGTGTACAACTGTGCAGTTTGTAAGCTGCCGAAGATATCTGACCAGGTTCAGGAAGGGGATGAAAGGAGCCTGCACTTCGCCTGCGAGGCTGTGTGCTGTGGGGCAGGATTGCACTGTCCCAGAGGAATGGGCATCTTTCTCCAGTACCTACAAAGGAGGGGCAAGTGGTAGCCCTGTACTTCTCTTACAAAGTGCACATTGTATAATACAGTGCTGGGCACACCTAGAAGGATCCTGGGGTGGGGCGGGGGATGGAAGTAGAGTCTGATTAACAGCATTCAGATTCCTCCGAAAGTGTCTCTTACGGACATGCTTTGATTATCTTTGCTGTGTAACAAACCACCCCAAACCTAGCAGACTAAAACAGCCATTTTAATGTGCTCACAGACGCTGTGGGTCAGGAATCCGGGTGGGGCAGAGCAGGGATGACTTGTCTCCGTTTTGTGATGCCTGGGGCCTCAGCTACAAAACCCGTGTGGGAGCTGGACTCATCTGGAGGCTTCATTACTCACAGGTCTGGTACCAAGCCTGAAATGACTCAAAGGCCAGCCTCCACTGGGACTGTCAACAGGAGCACACGTGTGCGGCCTTTCCATGTGACTTGGGTTTCCCACAGCATGGCGGCCAGCTCTGAGATAGAGCACCTCAGGAGGGATGTCCAGAAAGCAAGTCTTGTGAGAAAACCTGGAGGAAGCTGCATGGCCTTCCTGGCCTAACCTTGGAAGTCACCACCTCCATGCCGCATTATTGGATGCAAGCGTGTCACTGTGGCCGGTTACATTCAACGGCAGGGACAGAAGCCTCTGCCTCTTGACAGGAGCACTGCAGACGAGCATGTGGGATGAGGGATGTCGTCACAACCATCTTTGGAAAATGCAACCTGCCACAGGGCACATCTCGTCAACAACCCAGTACCACAAAAGAAAGAGAGCAGTAATTGAGGGGTTAAGCCTCCTAGACGCCCCCCAAGATGCTCATGGTGAAGGGCCCTCTGGGGCAGGGTGCAGATGTACTGCTTTCTGAGGCCAGCACCTGAGTCTTCAAAAGCCCCTCTCTTTTAAATCCGCGGTCAGGAAGTAAGCTCAGCACAGGCAATGTGGGCAGCTGCACAAATGCCCCAGCTGCTTTTCACCCTTGAGCTTAGTAGTAATGCCACCAGGAAATTCCACAGACGAGGCTGACAGGTTGAGGGTTTGCCTTTTTTTCAATTTGTGGGCCACCAACTAACTGTCAAAGTTACCAGGGCTCAGGCCAGAGCCACATGTTCTTAACAGATGTGCAAAGTAGGCAGTTCCCTTATTACATCTTTTTAAGCTGTCTGATGCTGTAAGATGCCTTTTTAGTCTAATGCAGGGTTGGACATCCCTGGCAAAGCAATTGTAGCCACTTCCTCTATTTTAGTCCACATGAAGTAACCCAGCCATGATCTCAAACCTTTTTTCTTTTTAACTAATTGGGTGGCCTTCTGCAGCTGGGCTATGGTAACCAAGGGAAGTTTCAAATTGAAGACATATATATATATATATATATATATATATATATATATATATACACACACACACACATATATACATATACATATATATATATATATATATATATATATATATATATAAAGTTGTGAAATGCATTCCTCCATCCCACCCCTTGCCACTATCCCTCTCCATTAATAAAGACGTACTTATCTGGCTTATGTAAGAATGCAAGGAGAAGTCACCAGACATAATTGCAAGTACATCATAGTGATCTCTTTCTACCTCTATCCCATCGACTCTACCTGGACTTCATACCTGGAGGATTTGGGGGAAAGCATAGTAAAGCTACCATTTAGCTACAGAGTATCACCAAATAATAAATACCAAGTCCCCCCTCCCCCCTCCTTTCCTCTGACCTGGTTTTCTCCAGTCGTGTTGTCTACAAAATGAGCTGTCACCAGATCGGCCTCATCGGATCAGAAGTGGGGGGAGCTGCACACCCACAAAAGAAATGCCCCCGTGAACACAGGATTTCTTTCCTCTATCAAGAGTTATTTAAGTGCATATAAGCAAACTGCTTTTATTATTCAACTTAAACATAAAATGCCACTGTTTAAAGTCTGCATTTAGCTACATTGTGCAACAACATCTGTTACAATGAGAAAATGCGCTAATCCATCCCATTTCCCATGCCCCCAGCACCACCACCCCACACCTGCCAACACGACAATGTACATTTAGGGTTACAAAGTGCTAAGACTGAAACCAGGTATGTGTAGGAGAAGAAATACTTATGAGAAGACATGAGAGTGACAATCAAATATTTGTAAGGAATGAGAATGAGGTCTTTGTAGAGCTTTGTTGAGCCCTGGCCTGTGCTGAGCCCCATGCTGGGAGAGTTCTAGGCGAGAGAGCTGACAGAACCCCCTCGTGGGCCCCGACTAGGCCTGTAGTGCTGAAAGTGAGCTTAGGCCTTAGGACTCAGTAAGAAATAAAACATGGAAGTAACTACATTTTGTGACTAACACAGAGGCTCCAATCCCTGGTGACAAGGTGACCCCAGAGTGTCAAAGCATTCTTCCTACCCCCAAGCCTGAAAAGATGCAAAAGGCAACGAGCCAAGGCTCTGGGCTCTTCTGACCTGGCAAGTTCCTCCAGGGCTGGCGAATCCACTGAACTTCACATCCACTTCAATCCATTAGAAACAGAGGCACAGAGCAGCCATATCTGCTTGTATCTGTGATCATGTGTAATGGCTGACTTTGTGTATCAATCTTGCTGGGTCATGGCGCTCAGTCACACACCAGTCTAGAGGTTGCTGTCAAGGCATTTTTTAGATGTGATTAACATTTAACCCAGTAGACCTTGAGTAAAGCAGACTAGCCTCCATAATGTGGGTGGGTCCCATCCAATTAGATGAAGCCTTAGGAGAAGAGACTGAGGTCCCCCAAGAAAAAAGGATTCTGCCAGCAAACCAAAGAAATCCCTACATGATGATTTTTATTAGAGAGAAGTTAAGGAGGCAACTTTGGGTGTTGTACCCAAAGGGAGCAACAGCCAGTGCCCATTCACTATTCTCCCTTCTCTGGGGCGAGGTTGGAGACTTTGTGGTCTGGGCAGTCCTCCTTCTGGGAGGGCGTGATGAAAGCATATCATTTAGGGCTCCCGGACCATGACTAACTGAGCTGGCCACCGGCCTCTCACCTGTTCCTGGGCAGTTTGGAGCAGTAGAGCTGGGTCTCAGGGCACTACCTGAAGAATATGAACGTGATGGTAACAGAGGCAGCCTGGGTCTGTGTCCAGAGTTCATATCTTTTTAGCGTCCCTATCTTCTCTCCACCCATGTTATAGCCCCCTCTTCTAACTTTTCACTCATTCTTCTTCTCTGAGACTTCACCTTTAAAGCAGAAAGCTTATTTCTCATTGACTTCTTTTTTTTTAAGTTTTTTTTTTCTGGTTTGGTTTTTTATAAATTTATTTTATTTTTGGCTGCGTTGGGTCTTTGTTGCTGCACGCGGGCTTTCTCTATTGTGGTGAGCGAGGGCTACTCTTCATTGCAGTGTGCAGGCTTCGCAGTGGCTTCTCTTGTTGCGGAGCTTGGGCTCTAGGTGCACAGGCTTCAGTAGTTGTGGCATGTTGGCTCAGTAGTTGTGGCTCACGGGCTCTAGAGCGCAGGCTTAGTAGTTGTGGTGCATGGGCTTAGTTGCTCCATGGCACGTGGGATCTTCCCGGACCAGGGATTGAACCCGTGTCCCCTCATTGGCAGGCAGATTCTTAACCACTGCACCACCAGGGAAGCCCAACTTATTTCTTTTTAAAATTCAGTCAGAGTTGTGAGGGAGTCTGAACTGATGTTCGATTGCTGCATCTTATTCTGGGAACATGGGAAAAATTAATAAAGCAAGACACTCTTCTGGCCAGATGGATTTGACCAAAACAAGGTTTTTTGAGTTTTTTTTTTTTTACATTCTGAGACAAAATATACTTTATACTTGAACACCAAAAATGTCAGAATGGCTTCTCTTTTAATTTTCCAAGGTGAGGAAAACTCAACAACACTAAATGGAAAAAATTCCTACAGACAGGCTGATACCTACAGAGACTTTGCATTCCAGTCCTTTGGTTAGATAACACAAAAAGAATATTAGGAAAGGTCCTATAAAAAGACAGATTGCTGAGTTGGGAAGGAAGCTGCACATATGATCTTCTCTCACTGATATCCCAAGAAGGTTTTTCTGTTGAATTAGTGAGAGTTCTTGATTACGAACTATAGAAACTGACCTCAGAAAAGGAACTTATTGGAAAGGTATCTGGTGACTCACAGGATAATTTATAAGGCTGGAGAATCAGCCTAGGAAAATGGCCAGAACTCAAGGTGGCCAGTAGGACCCAAAGTCAAAGCCACATCATCACTGGAACAGATTCTGAGGATACCCCTGCTGGCTCTGCAGCCCCAGTCACCAGCCTCTAGACTCTGGATGCCACCAGCATGAACTTTAAATGGTTCTGTATGTTCACATCACCAGTTCAGGATTTAATGACTTGAGAAGGTGCATCTGATTGCTAAGTGACCAAGTGTCTGCACCCTAGTCTCAAGGCGCTTGGCAGAGAGAAATTTGACTCTTTGTCTTATTATCATTGAGTTATAAGAATTTTTTATATATACTGAGTATAAGTACTTTGTATACGTATTAGAATATCCAAGATGTCTGTTCACCATGTCATGTCTGCTAATTAATGCTGGCATATCCAAGATGGCTTCTTCATTCACATGTCTGGAACCCAAGCTGGGAAGGCTGGAACAGCTGGGACTGGACAGGCGTCTCTCTCTTCATGCCCTCTCCATTGTGGCTAATAGCTTAGGCTTCCTCACAGCATGGTGATTTCAGATTACTTGGTCCTTCTTTTACATGCTGGTTGGATTCACCTAGAGTAAATGTTCCAGGAGACCAAGGTATAAGCTATAAGGCTTCTTATGATCTAGCCTTGGAAGTCAAAGAACACTACTTCTGCTGCATTCTATGGGTCAAAATTCAAGGTGAAGAGAATTAGACATCACCTCTCAATAGAAGATATAGCAAAGAATTTGTGGCCATCAAATCTCCCAGACCTGGTATAATTAGAGATCTCTACATTAGTGTAAGCTACTAACTTATTCTCAATTGCTCAAACTCACCGAAATCATTACATAGCACTTATTAGCAAAAATGATAGATTTTAAAGTGCTTGCATATATTTTCTCTTATGAACCCTCACAAGAACCTTTTGAGTTAAGCAGGTAGATATTAATATCCTCATCTTAATGACACTGCTGAAGCCCAGTGACACTGGTGCTTTGTTCAACAGAAAAAAAGTCAGAACTAAAACCAAAGATCTTTGGCTTGTAGCGCAGTGTTTTCTCTTCTATGTCATGCTGTTTCTGCTTAGGTATACAAATCCTCCTAATTCAATAAGCCCCCTCTTTCCTAGGAAATCTAGGTTTGTGGTAGTCCCCAGTTACTAATGAATTATTTATTCATAAGTTATCAGGGAGGAAAAGCTGTCTATTTAAATAATTAGGTACTATTCAGTTAAATCTTAGAAGAACCAGAAGTTCTGTGGTTGTAAGGAATGTGAATGATGAGTTGACTTAAAACTGTACCTCTGTTTAATAGCATTATTATACATATGATTAAAAAATGAAGAAGCCAAAATTTTATTTACAGACACAGAAAGAAATAACAGTCCATTGTAAGTGAGAAAAGCAGGTTGCAAAGCATTATGTGAATACACACACACACAAGCACGTATACATACACATACACATATATTTTTTCACACATACATTTGTTAGTACACATACAAAAAGTCATCTAAAAGGTTATGCTAATAGTGTTATATCTTAAGGATTCTAGACTGAATTTGAGTATACATTATTCTTCAAATAATAATTTAAAAGATTTTTAATCTTTTCAATCTTTTCAGAAATACATGATAATTATCTGATTTAAGCATCTTCACAATTTTCTAGTCCTAAGTAGGGTACAAGTATAAACAAATGTACAAACAAGCAAAACTACAGATGATATCATATTTAGGGCAGAAATTCTATATTTGTTAATTCATCCCCCAAACAGAAGTTACTGAGAAAGTGTCTTTTCAGTACTCAGCATTGGGAAATGTGTTTTTAAACAAAACAATACAAAAATATTCTTTGAGCTAAACGTAATTAGCTTTCAGAAACTCACTGGTTTGGAGCTCAAAAGAGATAGGTATTTCTTTCCAAACCAAGAAGTGATCGTCTTTCACAGATCTCAAAGGACAAATAAACAATCAAAGAAACAGCCAGCCAACTTGGACAAATATAGACCTGCACACATATTAAACCTCACCTAAAAAGCATTCCAGTTTACATTAAATTATTTAGAAATTCCAAACCAAAATGTGGCCCAACTATGTCATAAACCAGGCAAAGGAGAACCTAGGAAATTGGCAAAGCTAGCTGGGCTAAAATAGAGTGAAAACTTCTTTCCTATATGTCTTCAATTTGGGAATAAAGTAGAGGTCAAAGAGACAAAGGCCAGGGTCTGGATAGGAATGCCATCTGTGGGACAGGTGCTCCAGATAGAAGCAAAGTGGATCAAGCCAGGAGGAGTGTTATCCAAATTGGTTGGGATGTGAGTGGCCAGGATTGAGAGAGTCTGTGGGGAAACACCAAACACAAACCTGGTTAGAAGGACAGTGATAATGACCTGTCATTTGTTGAGGGACAGCCAGGCTAGACCCTTTTCATACGTTATTCACAGCTCACAGTCTCCTTAAAAACGGGGTCTTAGCTTTTTCAGATAACAACACAGACTTAGAAGGGTTACAGAGCATGCCCAAAGCCACAGTGCTAGTAAGTGACAGAACCAGAATTCAAGTCCAGATCCTTCTCATCTCAAAGTCTATATTCTTTCCAACAGGCTAAACTGTGGAAATCTAAAGGACTCAAGAGAAGTATATGAGAATAGTAAAGTCAGGGACCATAAGACTCAGAGGGGTGGGTCAAGGGGCCATTTCCATCAGGTCTCCCTGTTCTGGATTTCTCCTAGAAACACAGGCTATTCTGGTGTATTCCTTTCATATACCATCTGGATACATGCTGTCTAGTGGGTGCATCATCTTCACAGAGTCATGGGGCAGATAAAGTGAAATAAATGTGATGGTTCCACAGGCAGCCAGGTAGCTCTGCCAAGTGTCAGGTTTGATGTAAACAGTAGAGAGAAATGGAAGAGAGAGGATGCCAGAGTCAATGACTGAATAATCAAGCATTAGCCCCAGGCTCTGTCCAGATGCTCATGAGGCTCCCTTTCCCAAGAGGAGGATCACTCAGAAAGATGTAATGAGAAACCGTGGAGCCTGACAAAGCAGGAAAACCAAGTGAGAAATGCATTTTGAGAATATTGTTAGAGTATCAAGTGCAAAACAAGGATAAACTAGAGAACAACTGAGATAAAGCGGGGACTTGACCTTGAGAGGGGAGATTTGGGTACTTTGGGGGTGCAAGTCAAATGACAGTGACCTAAGGCAGGAGTGGAAGTGCTGAAATAAGTCTGACTTTGTCAAGAAGCATGATCATCAGGGACTTCCCTGGTAGCACAGTGGTTAAGAATCTGCCTGCCAATGCAGGGGACACGAGTTCGAGCCCTGGTCTGGGAAGATCCCACATGCCGCGGAGCAATTAAGCCTGTGCGCCACAACTACTGAGCCTGTGCTCTAGAGCCCAGGAGCCACAACTACTGAGCCTACGCACCACAACTGCTGAGGCCTGCGCACCTGGAGCCCGTGCTCCGCAAGAGGAGAAGTCACCGCAGTGAGAAGCCCGCGCACCACAAAGAAGGGTAGCCCCCGCTCAACACAACTAGAGAAAGCTCGCATGCAGCAACGAAGACCCAACGCAGCCAAAAATAAACAAATGAATTTATTAAAAAAAAAAAAAGAAGCATGATCATCAGAAGTAGATGGTGAGCAAGTCAGAGGCAGGGCATCAGTCTTGGTTTAGAGAAATTGCAAAAGGAGTTATAGGTGAGGGAAGAAGAGGGAGGAAGAGATGATTCAAAGATGTAAGACAGAGGAATCAGTTGGTGGAGTGTGGTTCCAGATGAGTGGGGAGGGGTAGGATTCTGTACACTGAGAGAATTTTTCCTTAAAGGGGGTGGTGAGGGAGGGAAGTAAGACTGATGATAAAGCAGACATTTGAAGGGATTTTTAAGTATTTCTCACAGGTGGTAAATAGACTCAGTTTTTTACTATTCCAACACCATGAAGGACAGACTTGATTCAGCAAGAAAAAGGAACAGAATAGCAGACGTGAGTTCAAGTTCCTAGCTTTGCTTCTTACTATCTCTGTGACCCCGGACAAAATTTCTGAGCTTTGCTTTGCTCACCTTTAAATTAGGGTGATTATATGTGTCTTGACTCCAGTGGTGTCCTGGAGCCAGACTGCATCAACTCTCCCAAGCTGATTGTTAAATATCCAAAAACTCAGACTTGTTAAGTCACTGGTAGTTTGGAACTGGCCATGGTGTCAGCATTTACACCATGGAAATAGGCAAATGTTACAAAGCAAGTCTTCCCTCTTCCTTCCCAGGGCTTGCCACTGCCTGCTTCCCTTATAATATTGTCAGGCTGAAATGAGACACTGGCTGTGGAAACCCTTTGCAAATAACCAAGCCCTATATAATGGAAAGAGCTTTTATTATTAATATTAACAGGTGTGGTAGCATGACTTTTTCACATATTAGAGTTTTATTTTCCATCACCTGCCCACCATTCCTAACAGGTGGCCTTTTGTATTTCCTTTTCTTAGCAATATTTGCAGGGCAGAAGGCAAAGATGATTGAAAGCAATGGCTCTTCCAATCTTACTTAAAGGACTATACTTGCCAAAGAGATAGCGTTAAGAGTAGGAAGGAAAATGGGAATATCAAAAAGGCTTCAAGAGGATATTCAGAATAAGAGGTTCCCAATGGTCTGAGAAGGGGAGAGGTCAGTGGATTTTACAGGAAGTTGAAGTGGCCCTGGCCTGGATGCCTAACAGCCCCCTGAGAGGCATGAGACCTCAGGAAATGGCTGCAGAGTGGATCTGAAAAACCTACCCGGGCAGGCAGCTTCTTAGACTCAACTCAGTATCCACATGCATAAGACCACAGTCAACCACACTTGGATTCCGGATATAAGACAGGAAATCCTGCCAGCAGGGCAGCAGCAGTGTTCCTTTTCCCTGGGAGTGATCCATACAGCAATCCACATAGCCATCACGGGCTCTTTTCTTTGGCTTCCCAGGGTTCCAGTACAAGAAAATGAGACCACATGAGGTAGGTGTGGTATCCCCGCCCCCGTCTAGACCCTCGTGCTGTACAGGAGCCAATATCTTCAACAGGCATAGCTGCCCAGTGCCCTCAAGGAACTTGCCCAGTTTCAAGAGTCACTGCTTTCAGGTAAGCCCAAAGCTATGCTTCCCCTCAGGTTCTTAGTTCTGCCAGGGCAGATACAATTCACCATGAAGGGTCATTTTTGCCATAAGTTACTATAACTAGAAATAACACAGCTGCCACAGTACCTTTCTCAGGTTTTCAGAGGAAACAGAGAAAGTTAACAGAAAGTAAAAATCTCAAGTTGAAAGGGAAAGGGTGTTTTAAAACACTTTACCAATGGTGGGCCCAAGAAGGCAGGACCCCAGGCACAGGGACTCCCAGCCTCACCAGCGACACCTGTGTCCCAAGTGTGGCCCAGAGGCAGAGACCCTGGACATAAAACATAAAGGTCATCCTGCTGGTGATTAAACAGAAGTCTTGTCTCCCAGACCATGACTATTCCATCCACTGTTAAATCAACCCCCATAAAAATTATAGTGAAAAAATCCCCTTGACCTCTCCCTATACCTCAGGTTACAACTGCAGTAAGAATTTATTCATATCACTCCTGAGAGTGAACCAGTTAACATTTGCAGAGTGCACAAAAGATGAAAGATACATTAATAACAGTACCAAGCATGCACTGGGGACTGCTCATCCTCTGGGCACTTAGCAATCACAAATCATTCAACCGCTGTTTGCAAAGTATTATCCGTCCATTCCCAGGGCAAACAACCTCCACTTTATAAGGGAATTCTAATCCTAAACTATCTTGTCATTTAAAAACATTACTTTTCAAGACCTGGCATTATGCTGAGTTGTTCTTTTAAAGGATTAATAAGAATCCTCGTAGTTTGAAATAACTAAATGCAAGAACCACTCTTAATAAGTATTATGTAAAGAATTTTTTCTTTTTAGAAAAAAATATTTTAATTTTAGAAGTAACACATTAGTACAGACTCATTATAAGGAAAATCCAAACAATACATTTAAAGTAAAAGTCTTCCTGGCCCTCTCCCCACCAAGCTTCCCTCGTTGGAGATGACCAGGATATCAGTTTGTGGTACATCCTTCCTTCCCTTTTGCTCTACATTTATAGTTAAGTTTTTGAATTATAAATGGCTCTCAGTAAAACTATTACAGTGTATGGTTTAGTCAGAGATTCCTTGTCTCCTCCTCTTTCTATAAGGGCTCTAATCCCATCACAAGGGCCCCACTTCATGTCCTGATCTAACCCTAATCATCTCCCCCAAACCCCACCATTTCCTAATACCATCCACAGGGGGGTTAGGATTCAACATATGAATTATGCAGTCCATAACAGTATGGAACAGTATGGAACAGTAGGTTCCATATTTCCCTGGAAGACATTAGATATACAGAGAGCCCTTCAGAAAGTTTATCATCCCTTTCCACCATGTGAGGATACGAGAACTCTGCAACCAGAAGAGGGACCTCACTTGACTATGCTGGCACCCTGATCTTAGACTTCCAGCCTCCAGAACTAGAAGAAATAAATTTCTGCCGGCTATTTAAAAAAAAAAAAAAGCTTATCATCAGGAAATGTTAATAGTTTCAAAATTAGCTACACGCATGTTAGGGGAACCAAGAACTTGTTACTTTTCCCTTAAGAAACAAGAGATGTCTACAGAATAGGAAAGGAACGTGATCCAGCAGCTTCACTCTATAAACATTCCTAGCATCCAGCATCCCTGAGCAGTTCCAGCGCCCCAGAACCCTCCTGTGACAAGTCTGAAGAGAGCTAGCATTTCCAAGCCATGCAGTTCAAGCTCCAGAGCGTACAGAATGATGCACTCAGCTAAGTAGAAGCTGCGGGCACTGCTCCCTGGGCCCACCCTTTCCCCCTCTGAAGTCTCCATTACCCACGGGCTTTGATCTGGTAAACAGATCCGAGTCCAATCACATGGCAAAGGTTGCCTTTCTCTCATTCTCCTCTCTGTGCTTGGGAGAAATGAACAATTAACAAATAAAAAGTGTTCTGTGAAAGTTCATTATTTTGTACCTGATTTGAAAAGACTGAAAAACGGCCCTTTCAAACAGTCTCTTTTGCCAATTTCCTCCCTTCCTTTCCCCCAGAACCTAAGCCCTGGGATTCTCCCTAGGGATTTTATAGAAACCAGCCCATCTGGAATATTCTGCTGACAGAAAGTCAGTAATTGATGCCAGCCGGAGAAAGCACAACTTCTGCAACTGCTTTAATTCCAGAAAAGTCTTGCCTCCCTTGCAGTGTTCACTTCAGCCAGGCTTTGCCTCATCTGGCTGTGTAGCCTCAAGCACCTGAGAAAGTCTCCAGAATCCAGTGCCCAGTGGATGCTTGTCAAACTGAATTAATTGCATTGAAGTCATTTGATCTCTCTGAATCTCGTTTGAAAATGGGAATAACCGGGTTGCCCTGGTGGCGCAGTGGTTGAAAGTCCGCCTGCCGATGCAGGGGACACGGGTTCATGCCCTGGTCTGGGAAGATCCCACATGACACGGGGCGGCTGGGCCCGTGAGCCATGGCCGCTGAGCCTGTGCGTCCGGAGCCTGTGCTCTGCAACGGGAGAGGCCACAACAGTTAGAGGCCTGCGTACCGCAAAAAAAAAAAAAAAGAAAGAAAAAAAAAGAAAAAAAAGAAAATGGGAATAACCATACATATTTCACAGTGTAAAGATTTATTTAATCATATTGTTTGGCTTCTCAAAAAATTCTGTGGGGTCCCTATTCCCTAAAGGATAAATGGGGTGCAGTTTCTTGCAGTTAAATGTCAGAGAGGCTTGGAGCTTACTAGATGAGTGCTGTTGAGTGGATTATTTCATCTCTCTGAGTTTGTTTCTTCATTTGTAAAAATAGCAAAATAATATCTACTTTAGAGTGTTATTGTGAATACTAGATGAGAAGACACGTGAAGGTCATGACACAAGCATTGTCCATAGTAAGTGTTCTGTAAATGCTAACTATTATTCTTATGTGCATAATCTGTACATTGTGGACACATGACCAGAAATCAATAAATGGTAAGTGAGTAAACAAATGAGAGAACACAGCTGTATCAGTTAGGAAAGTGTTGGGCTACACGTGATAGAAACCCTGCTATAGCGACTAAACCAAGTAGCTGGTTATTTCTCTCATGTAATACGAAGTCCAGAGGTAGGCACCCCAGAGCTGACAGAACTGCTCAAAGAAGTCATAAGGGACACAGGCCCTTTCTTAGCACATGGTCCTCATCCTCAGATTTGCTGTGTTCCATTCAGGAAAAAGTGGGGAAGGGTTTCAGTTGCCTCATCTGTAAAATGGGAATATGCTCACTGTCTTCCCAGTGAGCCATTCTATGATCCACCAACCAACTCAGTATCAAATAAACACTGCTCATCTGGGATAAAGGCTTTTGTGGCTAGATTGTTTCATGACCCAGAAATAAGCCATGTGGATCTCAATTCCACTCGCACTCATTGTTCATAATGATAATTCTGAAAATATTTGGCAATGTGAAGAAAAGTTTATAAAAATGTTAAATACAAGAGGGCTGTAACAGTTGGTCTAGGTACCAACAAGGAAAATTCTAAGCTATATTAAGTGAATAAAAGGAAGTCAAAGACAACACTTGTAGATGATGTCATTTTTGAAAAAAAAACCCAAATTATAACAAAACAAAAACTGGTTGGAGAGAGGTGATAAAGACTTTCCCTGTTAGCTCTATAGAATTCTAGTTTTACATTTTTACAGCACATATATATTTATATATTATTTATCTAATAAAATTAATCTAAATTAATGATTGTAATTATGCAATAATGTAATTATATAAAATTATGTATGCATAGGGTAAAGCTTGGAGAGGATTCTAGGAAAATGAAAGTGGTAGCTGTGTCAGGCAGGTGAAATTATAGAAAAATTCCTTTTTTGTGTTATTACTGATATGTTTCATGTACAATGAGTATGATTTCCCCCCACAAGTTGTTCACATGAGGCATAGGTAGATTTCTGTAACAACCCAAGTGGGGCGTTTTTTAAAAGGTAACTGTGGGTTTTGCTGATCGTGAGATCAGACCAGTGCAGCCTCAGCTGGGAGCAAAGTTTAGCAGAGATTATCTGAGATGCTTGAAGCCAAATTATTTTACCTGAACTTGGTGAAAAAAGCTGTCTCTCCAGTTTCATTTTTTTCTTTTACCTCTAGCACCAAAAGCCAAAACACAGGACAAGAACTAGGATGGCCACTACTTCCTCTCTCCCTGAGATCCTGTCCACGCCGTGCTCAGATCGCAGAGCTAAGCTGGTCACTACTGCCTGGCAAGGAGGGTAGTCTGG